>NC_058405.1:153894537-154024834 GCF_002201575.2 Neomonachus schauinslandi
AAAGAAAGAAAGAAAGAAAGAAAGAAAGAAAGAAAGAAAGAAAGAAAAAGAAAGAAAGAAAGAAAAAGAAAGAAAAAAGAGAAAGAGAGAAAGAGAAGGAAGGAAGGAAGGAACCGGTTTCTGGTCCAGGCTTCAGCTTCTGAAGTCTTGTTTTGTGGAAGGAAGAGAAGCAGCATGTTTTTAACCTCCAATGACACTTCATTTCAGAAAGCTGCTTGAAAGGATCTCAAGAGATCAATATCAGAAATGGTCACAGCTATTGTTATGTTATTGGTCAGACAACAGGAGTTACCTATTTGTAGCAAGAAAGTTGAAACAATAACCAGCTGGTTAGAGTCATAGATCACAAGAGTAAATTCTATGAAATGGAATTTAACAGGAATATTTTCTAGTTTACTAAATCTATATATTGGCTTATGGATTTTTAAGGCATTATTATACAGAAAGGAAATGTGAAAATACCATCTGCATAGCCACTATTTTGGGAAATTCAATAATGCAGTGGAGAAAAAAAATTGACATACTGGCACATAAGCAAATCAATCTAGATTTAAATAAACAAAATAATGAGCCAAATTCAAGATTCAAATCCATTAAAATATTTTTTTATTTACAAAAAAGAGGGAAAACCAAACATGAAATATACACTTCCAATGGCACTGGAATAAGATGACTTAGAAGATACATGATACCATAAGTTTTGTTCCTGTCATTATACTGTTTTTCCCCATCTACTCAGTCCCAGGCACAACAGCACATTTAAAATATTGACATGAGATGACAGCTCTCATTGACTTTAATGGGACTTCTAAGGTGACAATAAAAATTCAGTAAGATCATACTGTATATGAAACCACTTTATGAGGATGAAATTAATAAAATCATAATATAGACATATGTTCAATATGCAGGTGGAGTTTGTTAACTGCATTGCGTATGCATTCTGACTTGGATGGGCTTATTCTAAAAATCTTGGGGAAAATTACATATATAAATATAGAAGACAATAAAGTTACCATATGAGCTGTTGACAGTAAGGGCTCTTTTGACTCTGAGTTTTAACATAATCTGGCCTTGCCTGCTACAGATATAGTTGGTCTCTTGCTGTTCTTTTTGTCTCACAAGCTAAGGGGTAAAACTCTCCATTTTTGAACATTTATGAGCTACTTTTTTTAGGAGCTCATAAAAGTTCAAATTGAACAGTAACTATCTAATCTTGTATCTTCATGTGTACTGATTATTATTGGAACTGGCAATAAGATTTTGCTGAGAGCAGTGTTAGGCATCATGTTCTAAGCTGGCTTGCTGGCATAGTATCACATGTAATATTGTAAAACAGTTTGTTCTAGTCAACCTCAACTGCAGCTACTGTGACAACATTTTGCAGATGATGAGACTTAATTGCACAGAAATGTCATTTTTCAAAGATCCTAGAAACAAAGGACAAAAACCAGGATTCAAAAAGAAATCTCATATTAACAAGGCCACCAGGCATCATTCTTGGATCAGGAGATTGGATGAACTCTGAGATACCCTGTATCTGATTTGAAGAAATTGTAAATATAACTTTATATTCTTAAATGAAAACTAAAAGATAAAGCAGACAATTCTTAGACTGGTTACTCTAATCTTCTAAATAAGCTATTTTATTTTAAAAACACAGGTTAAATGTTTACTAAAATAACAAAAATCTAGCTGTAGATATGCAGAAGTTACATAAGGTTTTAACCAAGTACATAGGAATTTTTGCAGTGTTGATTCAAGAAAGGAAATGACTATATAAGCCTGCAAGAGTGAAATTTATTTTTAGTGGTCCAGCTTCCAATACGTAAGATGTAACCTATTATATAGTGGCATGCTAGTTATGCTTCATCAAAGTGATTATATACCATTTCATGAGGATGAAATCCACTGGGACTTAAAATCCAGTGCAATCAGTTGTAATAAGATGGACACTACAGGTTGTAAAAATACCAAATCCTCCAAGAAATAGATCAAAGCATAAAGTTTTGTATGTTGACGAACTCTGGGTCCTGGCAGAATAGTCTACAATTACAGGGCTTTTATGGTTTGGTTGCAACCAGTTTTTCTATAAAGAAGTCAGTACAACAAATATTTTCTTTAAGCATTATCCATGAAACAGTCATTATCTTTAATAAAAAAAAATCAAATGTTTTCCTGTTTGCTAAATCACAAGTGAATGATTTCTCTATTTTTTGGCCCAGTGTAAGTCTCCCAATTTTTCTGGAAACCAAATATCATATGCTCTCCCCACCAAACCAAAACATGAGAACAAAAACAAAAACGAAAACTTTTCCATTTCAGCCATATGCAAACCACAAGAAAATTCCATCTTGAGAAAAATATGTGGATAGAGTAGACTCTTTTAAAATAGTTTATTATAAACTAAAATTGTGAAAACAGAACGTAATGGAAACTTATTGCCTCTGACCCTCATCTCATATTTGCACACAGCTGCACCCACTAGCTCCTACTCTCTCATGCTTGCTCACACACTCGCTCACTCTCTCACCCCTCCCTCCCTTCCTCCTCCCCTCTTTCCTGTTCCTCCTCTCCTTTACTCTGGGGTCTCCGCTCTCTCTCTCTCAGCATAAACTGTACCAATTAAATGATGAAACAACATAATGTGGAGGGAATTCATGCTTCTAGAGACAAATAATAGCTAACATTTATTGAGTGTTTAATATGACTAAGGCTTAGCAAGGCACCTTGCATTCTTTATATGATTTACTTTAATCCTCAAAATAATCTACAAAGATGAATTCTATTTTCTTTATTTTTTTAGATTAGGAAACCAGGGATCAGTAGTAAGCAACTTGCCAAAAGTCACAATTTAAATCAAAGTCAAATTTCAAATAAATAAAAATCCAAATTCAATATTTTTGTCCACCATGAAAAAAGAGCTCAGAGAAATTTCACCAAATTTTGAGAAAATGCTTGCATAGCCAGATTTAAAATGTAGATACTGGATTATATATAAAAATCACTTTGAAGGAGCTCAAGGAGATCCTTCATAACAGCAGGCTAAAATCTTCCCAAGAAACTCTACCTGGGCTTAAATGGCTGGCATAATTGCCATTCAGAAAGGACTGGCAAATAGTGATTGAAAATATGACCTGCGGGGCGCCTGGGTGGCTCAGTCGTTAAGCGTCTGCCTTCGGCTCAGGTCATGGTCCCAGGGTCCTGGGATCGAGTCCCACATTGGGCTCCCTGCTCCACGGGAAGCCTGCTTCTCCCTCTCCCACTCCCCCTGCTTCTGTTCCTGCTCTTGCTATCTCTCTCTGTCAAATAAATAAATAATATCTTTAAAAAAAAAAAAGAAAAAAGAAAATATGACCTGCAAATCTGAAGTCACACACACACACACACACACACACAGGATATATAGATTTACAAGCACTGATTCATGATGAACCTGTTTCTTATAGAGGCAACTCCATAAAGTGTGCTCTTAGTAGGAAATTACATATTTAATGGTAGTTAATAACTCCCCAAAGGGCAGGCCAGGATATACAATATAAAAAGAACCCACTCAAACAATTAGTCTTTCAATGATATGGGCTGCAGAATTTTGACTACAGGGTGTTTCAAAAATTCAAAACTTACCCTCTGAGCATCCTTTGCCATTGCCACAGGTTTAGCATGAGCCCACTGAGCCATGTCCAAATTCTTCACTAGCAAGAACTTGTCATAATCAAGCACAGGAGAATAGAAAGTGTTGTGAGTAGCTAAGAGTTTACTCTACAGCTGGGAAGCAAATCCAAAAAGTCACAGAGGTTATCAGATGTAGACTACAGCCTCCGGAGTCTATTCAGTACCAACCACAGCAGAAAGATGGTTGTCAATTATTGCATAGTGCAATGGAAAGAATGAGTCTTTGCAATTAGACACGTCAGCCCAGGTATCAGTTCTGCCATAGTCTCTGCCTCCCCCTACCTCCTGTTAGCCTTAGTTTTTAACTTATTTTAATTTTTTAATAATAGTACTTTGTATATTGCTTTTGTAAAGATTTGCTATCATATATGTAAATGGTCTACTTAGATGTATAAACTTCTGATGAGTAACAACTGCTGTTATTATTATCTTTTTAAATTTATTAGCACCTGGTTATGTGCTGAATGAAATGTTTTCATATCAACACAGTATCATCGTTTTATATTCAAATTACTGTCCCCTAAATCCCACCTCAACCCAACCCCAAAGTATCTATCCAGTTCATTCTACTGGCATGTGATTATACTGCTTTCTTGAAAGGACTTCTTGAAATGGGACTAGAAGCAAAATCCAAAATCTACAAGTTCATTATTCTTCGGAGTCAAATGATCTTATTTTACCTTTGTTTTTATATCTCCAATTCTACATCCCATCCAACAATTCTTCATAGATTATATCCTTGAGGGAAGGTTCACAGGAGTGATTTATGAGTGGAAGAAGTTATTTAACAAGAGCTGCATTTTGTAAATGTTAAAAGATATGACATGTCTGAATGCATTAAAAAGAAAGAAAATTATGTTCACATTATGTGGGAAAACACTGCTATTTTTATTTTTCCTGTAGTATAAATCAGTGTTGGATTAATTCATTTGCGTAATTATATTCGCAGCTCTTTTACCTTTATTCATGGCTATAACTTCCTTTATGGGAAAGAGCACTTTACAAGTCAGTATAAAATGTCTTTTGAGCACTATGGCAGAAGGTCAGAGATATATGTGGGCCTGTGGACATAGGAAACCATCTGAATTTGGCCAGAATAAAAAAGCAGATGCCTGGGCAATGGTACATTATAAACACCAGGAAGATTTTAGACAATAGATCCTTGATTGCCAAGCTGCTGAAGATGGTCATTTCGTCTCTGGAACATAATTGGTCTGCTGGCATTACACCCACGTTACTCGAAGGGATGAAAATAAAATTATAAACTGCTGTGTAAAGTCTGAAATGGCCACCCGTAAGTTTAATCTTCCCCTTAATGTTGTAGAGTTCATAAAATATGCATTAATTCCAGTTTTTAATAGCTTTTATCAATCCATCTTTCTTCTTCAAATGGTAGACAATGCCTAATAAAAGAGATTTTTTCACACTGCATTTCCAAACCATGATAGATCTTGTAATTTTGTTGGGTTTTTTTTTTTTTTTTTAGTTTCTTAAGCAACATTTATTAGATAAAGTGCACAAAGCAATAAACGGTTTCTTCAATGTGGAAACTATATGAAAAACTAGGATCATTTTGATAAGCCAGTTCATTCATTATAAATAGATTAGACTTTGACAAAATATTACTACTGTAATCTTTTTTGAAGGTTTAAACTTATGAAAATTTTCATTTTTAAAACAAACGCTAATTTTCATTTGCCTTCACATCATATTTCTTTAATTCAAGGCAAAACAACCTAATTTTTAAAGTCTATATTTAGAAATACAAACACCCAGAAATTTTGATGAAGATAATTACTGCATTAACCAAACTTCCCATTTACTACCATGTATCAAGATCCTGAATTTTTCAGCAGCAATTAAAGAATAACAAAAAATAAAAATATAAACACAGTAGACTCAACCATAACCTCATAAAAATTGGAAACAACCTGAATGTCCCCCAAATAGATAACAGGTTAAATAAACTATGGTATATTCAGAAAAGAAACATAATTTAGTAATTAAAATCATAGCCTAGGGGTGCCTGGGTGGCTCAGTTGGTTGGGCGACTGCCTTGGCTCAGGTCATGATCCTGGAGTCCCTGGATCGAGTCCCGCATCGGTCTCCCTGCTCAGAGGGGAGTCTGCTTCTCCCTCTGACCCTCCCCCCTCTCATGTGCTCTCTCTCATTCTCTCTCAAATAAATAAATAAAATCTTTAAAAAAAAAAAAAAATCATAGCCTAGTAGAATAATTAGTGACATGGGTTAATGTTTTCAGTATACTACTAAAAAATAGGGTATGGAATGATAACAGTATGATTTTAATTTTATTAAAAGTATAAATAAGTTTATGTATAAATTGTCTAGAAAGAAATAGAAAATAACTACATTTTTTTCTCCATGATGAAATTCTGGGTGACTTATATTTTCTTCTATATAACTTTCATTATTTTCAAAAATTTCCATCGAACTTATAGTACATGTATGAATCAGGGAAAAAAAGCATTAAAAATTTTTAAATGAAAACATCCTCAGGTACTTATCAGTTGAAAATAGTGTCAAAGTGTAATCTACGGTAACTGCTAATGATAATAATAATCAATTCTAAACTAATAACTAATAATCAATTTTAAACTAAATATTAAAGTGAAATTTTTATTCTATTTAACAAAAAGAAATAAATTGTTTGGTAAGTATATATCGAGTCACTACCAAATATACAGCTGCTGTATAATGTGAACAACATAGAATTAGTGATCAGAAAAGTAAGTATGTAGGCCGTTTGAAATACAGGGGCCAGATTTCAGCACAGTCAGGGAAAACATTAGATAAATGGACTAAGGAAGGAAAAGTAATGGAGGAACTATCGTGGTAGATTTGGAAGTACAAACTTGATGTCAGACTTCAACGCAGGCCTGGTTTATCTATGCGGTACAGTTGGCACCATGCTGAGGTGCATGATATTTTTATTTCTTTTAAAATGCAAAGAAGCAGCTAAGTTCTATGTCAAAAAAGTAACTTTATGCCAACACAATTATAAAATAAAATTTTAAATATTTTTGTATGTATGGAGGAAGGAGCCCACAAAAGCAAAAACGCCTAAGTTCCATGATTATCACATTGAGGCCCTGGTTCAATGACTTGTTGAAGAATAGTATTTAAGAAAATAATTCCAGCATCTCTAGAGAATAGAAATGAGAAAGTATCTAAGCCTAGCAAGGTTGTATGTAAATATGTTATGTTACAGCTAACTAGAAATAAAATGAAGGACAAGAGACAGAACAGCTATAAGTGATGAGAATGGTAAAAGAAGTAGAGTTCCTGGACACAGACAAGAGATTGGACAAGTCTTGGTAACATTAGATGTGGATCTGATGACAATACAGCTATGTGGATTCATGGCTGATCAGCCTGCAGACTGAGTTTTCTGGAGTTGTGCCACAGGTGCTGTCTTTCAAGCTTCCCTGTCCCACCTGGATGAAGACAACGCTTCTCGAATTTTCACATTGCACAAAACTGGGACAAATTACTACAACGATAGGCAAAATTAAGTTTAAATTTTTTTCAAAAAGTAAAACAAGGAAAACTGAAATTAAACAATTATGAATGTAGCATTCAATAAATTAATCACAAAAGTACACAATGGAGAAACGTGGATTTATCTGAAGGAAGGAAGGATGAGTGGTTGACTCTAAGACCAAAATGAGCGCGCCATGCTCTTAAAACAAGCAAACAAACTAGTGCAATCTCTGACGTAGACTTTGGTTGAAATATAATCTCCAGAGAAAGGAAAATCACTGTGTTCAATTCACCTGTATTATTTTTATTTTATTTTATTTATTTATTTTTTTTTAAGATTTTATTTATTTATTTGAGAGAGAATGAGAGAGAGCACATGAGAGGGGGGAGGGTCAGAGGGAGAAGCAGACTCCCTGCCGAGCAGGGAGCCGAATGCAGGACTCAATCCAGGGACTCCAGGATCATGACCTGAGCCGAAGGCAGTCGCTTAACCAACTGAGCCACCCAGGCGCCCGCAATTCACCTGTATTATTTTTAGATAGAGGCTGATGTACTGTGATAAAGGCACAAGAGGTTGACAAATGGTCTGTAAACCACTATGTCACATGAAGAATTTGGGGATGGTTGGCCTGAAGAAGGGAAATGTGTGTATCTATGTGTACATTGGGGGGTGGGGAACATTACTATGTAAAACTATTTATTTTGAATAATTTATGAAAACAATTAAGACCAAAGGTTAAATCCCAAAGGAAATTATTTTACTCTGATGATATGAGTGAAATAATATGAGTAAACTTTAACAATTAGAGTTGTCCAATAATAAAATAAAATTCCTTTAAAAGTAGTGAGGTTTTGGAGCACCTGGGTGGCTCAGTCGTTAAGCGTCTGCCTTCGGCTCAGGTCGTGATCCCAGGGTCCTGGGATCAAGCCCTGCATCAGGCTCCCTGCTCAGCGGAAAGCCTGCTTCTTCCTCTCCCAGTCCCCCTGCTGTGTTCCCTCTCTCGCTGTGTCTCTCTCTGTCAAATAAATAAATAAAATCTTAAAAAAAAAAAAAAGGTAGTGAGGTTTTCGTACCAGAAATATTCAAGTACACGTTGGAAGATCATCTACCAACAATGCTATAGAAGTAAGTTTTGTAGTGATCTGTGATTGAGCAGAATGATCTCTAATAGTCCTTCAGAGTAAAACATTTTATTGAAGAGAGACAAATGCTTAAGATCCAGTGTAGAAGAAACTGGCAAGAGTGTGTGAGTGACTAGATATGGGAAGACGAAGGAAAGACGTGAGAATCACAGCATGTATGTTGTGGGCCACACACAATAGGCTAAAATAAAAGAATTCCAGCTTGTGATTTTCCCACCACACATCATGTCTGTTCTTATTCTTTGTAATCCTTCCCCTGCCCCCAGCCCTTTGCAAGGCTAAGTCCGTTGCAGTCACACCAAGGTATGATGATGGGCTCTCTACCGAGTTCCCACCTCCGCCCTTCACCTCTCCCAACCCCTTTCTTTCAAGGACTGTCAGAAGCACCAAGTGCACAGCCTAAGCACCATCAACAGATGAACTTCATAAGCAGTCAAGTCTTCGGAGTCAAATTCTCTCAGTCTAAGACAAGGAAGAGTAGAAAATACCAAAGGAAAATCTGTGAGAAGTATTATTGTGAATTATGGTGCATATTATTAAGCAATTCCCTTTATGATTGTAAGAATAAATGTATATTGTCCAGAAAAAAATATGTTCTAATATAGAAACAACTGGAGAAAACTAGAGTTTTTATTGATATCTCATTTAGAGAAATGTGTATTAAGTATAAATGATTATAGAAAGAAGTCAAAAGACAATAAAACAAAATGAAAAGCAACTTGAGACTTTTCAACCATGAAGTATAAGCCTGAATGATCAAGTTTTATTCATTCCTGTGCAGTTCATATTAGCATTTTATTATGCAAAGCTGTAAATTTGATTTTACAGTGAAAATAAAATTGGTTTCTTTAAAATTGTTTCCTTTTCTATAAAATAAGGGGTTTGAGCAACACAATCTCTATATCCCATTGCAGTGCTAATATTCAACAATTAATAGATGATGTTTACTATATTGCCTCAGAAGTGGCTATATTTTTGAGAGATCTTGTTCACATTACTCTCAAACCACTTTTAGATACTCATTAGCAAGCAAGAGTTGAAATAACGGAAGCTATTTTCCGACTACCATCAGTATGCAAGCCTTAAAGAAAAATGATAGAAGCAAACAATCTCAATTATTAGAAACATGGTTTTCATATCAATAAGTTGTGGGTAGAAAATAGAATGTTGATGAACCTAGAAATGCTCTCTCATCCACTCACATCATACAATGGTCCTCATGGAATTCATTTCCTGTAGGAATCAAAAAGGAGCTTTTAAGTCTGATTTGTGTGATTTCCTGGCTGCCTTTCTGGAGAACCAGGAGCATTATCATGGACCCTGATGGTGATTAAGAAGTTGAAGTGATAATCATTCTTATTAAGTTCACAGTGCAATAGAGTATCTTCCTAGAAATACAGGATTAAAAAATAAGACAAAATTGGATTCTTTTATTCACAATTATGTGCCCCTTTTGACTATTTTAGCATACTCAGCATACAAAGCATGCCAATTCGGTTACATAAACTTTCTACACTAGCCAGAGAAATATATTATGGTGAAAATCCTAAAGGTCAAGTACTTGATTGAACTTTTTGGCTCAAGGCCATGTTTTATTGTTGTGAGCTCACAGAATGAAAGATAAGAACATAGCCTGTGAAAATACAGAAAAATACACCATATGATACAAGATTTTCAAAATAGAAAGAGACACAGGTAAAGATGATGCAAAGATTCTCAACAGTCTTCAAAAAGCATCTTAATAATAATAATTCAAACGTCCCTGAGATAACCTGATCAACAAATGAGCAAAACATCCCCATCACTACGTTTACCAGGCTTGAATGATGATGTATTCACGTCCATTTTATGTAATAAGTAAACAGGAGATCAAAGAGGACAACTTTGGATTAATTAGGATATTCCAATAGAAAGAATCTGTTGCAGAAACTTGCCTATGGTTTCTGCTACAGCTTGCTTGTCCCAAGTTACAATTGTATGGTATCACTGAATAAACTCATTTTTGCTAGTTAAAAAAAACAGTCTGTTGCAGAGTCGATGATTGGCAAATGTCAGTTTCCTTAAAAAGGTACCAACCCTAAGCATTATCCTTGCATATGTATATAGGGGACAAGTAATATTTGTGAAAACAGTACATTTCTGATAAAACGAAAATTCAAGCAGAATACTCCTCTGTAGTTTAAGTTCTAAACTTGTCTGGTTGTGCGATATTTCATATACTTTAAATTTCTAAATCCCAATCCCTGCTTCCAAAGAACCCTAGAAAGAGACTGAAAATAAAAACTCTCTATTAAGATGAACAGCGGCAAACACATACATACCGCAGAGAACAGAAATTATGTTTGATATTTAAATAGTCACAAGATCATAGGGGAAGAGAGGGAAAAAATGAAACAAGACGAAACCAGAGAGGGAGACAAACAATAAGACTCTTAATTTTAGGGAACAAACTGAGGGTTGCTGGAGGGGAGGGGGGTAGGGGGATGGGACAGCTGGGTGATGGACGATGGGGAGGGTATGTGCTATGGTGAGCACTGTGAATTGTGTAAGACTGATGAATCACAGACCTGTGCCCCTGAAACAAATAATACATTTTATGTTAATAATAATAACAAAATAGTCAGAAGAGTTGTTCCTCACCAAACAGTAATTCTCAAATTTTACTAAGCATAAGAATCATTCAGAAAGCTTGTTTCAAATAGTGATTGCCTACACTAACCCCCTCCCTTCAGCAGGGCCTGGAAATGTGCACTTTAGCCATCATCTGGGTATTTGGAAGCACATTCATTCTCAAGCTAGACAGGTGTCCCTCCTTATCCATGGTTTCACTTTCTGTGGTTTCAGTTACCCGTGGTCAACCGTGGTCCCAAAGCAGACGATTGTCCTTTCGATGTACGGAGAGAAAATCAATAGTAGCCTAATTCTAGGTCACAATGTCTATGTCATTCACCTCACTTTATCTCATCACTAAACATTTTATCATCTCACATCAACACACAAAGGGTGGGTATAGTACAATAAGGTATTTTGAGAGAGAAAGAGAGAAAGACCATATTCACATAACTCTCATTATAGTATATTGTTATAATTGTCCTATTTTATTATTAGCTATTGTTATTAATTCTTACTGTGACTAATTTATAAATTTAACTTTACCACAGGTATATATGTATAGAAAAAAACATAGGATATATAGGATTCGGTACTATTTGCTGTTTTAGGTATCTACTGTAGGTCTTAGAACGTATACCCACAGATAAGGGGGAGGGAGGACTTTATACTTGGAGAAACAATGTCCTAAAAATATGTGGCTGTTCCTCAATGATCTTCATCTATTAAAATGGGAGACATGGTATCTTAGTGTCAATGAGCTCATCTAAGTAGATTTTGAACGCAATGGCATGCTAGTTCTGCATTGGAGAGATTTTCATAATTGAGTAGCTTGGGTGGGGACCTGATATAACTATTCTGAATGTGATTGATGCCACAGCTGATAAAGCTGAACTGTACTCACTAATGTGCTACGCTCTGGGAGGTTCTTTATGCTGGAGGCTGGGACTGTTGCCCAGACACTGTGATTGTAATGAAGATAGGCATGGATCTTTAATGTTTTCCACCCCCTACCCCAAATGCTGAAAAATGGTTAGTATTGAGTACTTTTTATACATAGCAAGAATAAGACAGAGTCAGATATTTCTAGTCCCATGTATCCCAGTGACAATACTCTAATACAATTTCTAATGTTCTATGAAAATGACTGATGTCAAATTAAACCTTTGGAATGGTCGCTGATCATGTGAAAGAGTGACAGCTGGCCCGCATGCCATTATTAACAGTTCACCTTCTGACTGACTTAACAACAACCCCATTCCAGTCAGTATTATGTGTGTACATTTACCCTAATTTGCATACCTAAAAAATGCTCTTTAATGAATAAACTGGCTCATGACAGCTGTTGCTTGATTACTCTTTTCTAAATCTTATTTGTAAATAAGGCTCAGCTATCCAGTAACCTAAAGGTTGTCATACATTACTTTGTTGAATTTTTACTGAACCAAATTATTTCTTCTTTTTTTTTTTTTTTAAAGATTTTATTTATTTATTTGACAGAGAGAGACAAAGCAAGAGAGGGAACACAAGCAGGGGGAGTGGAGAGAGGAAGCAGGCTTCCCGAGGAGCGGGGAGCCTGATGCGGGGCTCGATCCCAGGACCCTGGGACCATGACCTGAGCCGAAGGCAGACGCTTAACGACTGAGCCACCCAGGCGCCCCCCAAATTATTTCTTCTTAAAAGAAGAATATTCTTTTGAAAAATCATTCATTGTGTGTACTGGTCAGGCTCTTCAAACCACATTGCCCAGAATGGAGACAAAAGAAAATCAAAAAGGTAAATTTAATGTGCCAAATTTTGTAGAGTAAAAACATCATTAAATGCAAACCTGATGCATTTTGTAACCTGAGTGGCATTCCTTAGACCTAACCGTATACTGGCAAGCTCTGGAAACTAACTGATCCAGGCTATTAGAATACCAAAACACCTGAATGCTAAGTCTAAAATTAGACTATTGAAATTCTCCCTGGATGGCCCTTTCCTTTATTACAAACACATTTTTTCCCCAATCATCAAAGCTGCATTAAGTGAGTAAAGAGTGCCACCAAGCGGCAGCATGTCATATTCCTAAAGCAACTGTTTTTTCTTTAAAAAAAAAAAAGATACACTTTACTTTTGTTAATTGTGCTCACACCCTTACGAGAGACAGGCTTATCTGCATATTTTAAAACATGTGTTTCAAGTGTCCAAGTAATATTTCAGTAGAAGAGCATATTTTTCTGGGTTGATGAGCAAATCTACCCCATGATAAATTTTTTTAAACATGAAAATTCTATCCACAGTTATTGGTATTTGTAAAAAGAAGTACTGATTAAGAATCCAATTTCCAAAACTTATCGATTATATAATGACTCTTCCTATGGAAATCTGCATAGTTCCCAGAAGAAGATTATCTTGCTATACAAAATATTATCATTTCTGTTCAGAAATTTCAAATATATCAGAGATTTGTTAAGTCACATATAATCCCCAAAATGTTGACCTCTAAACCTTGCTACACATATCCTGTCGAAGGATTATGCAATCTTATGAGAACAAAATCTACGTATATTCCCCTAAATCTGTTTTAGTTATTCATTCTGCCTCTGTGTTCATTTAGCCTCTCATAAAACAAATATGTCCTGAACATCTACAGTGCCAAGAATAGTGTCAACTGAAAATGAGTAGGACAGTCTCCGTCCTCATGATTCTCATAGCAAGCTGGGGTTCCTAGTTCTGTTTGGCTCTGTTGGAAACTTCAAGCTTCCCGAATTTAGACAATTTTTTTACAATTACGCATTTATATTTGTGAGCATTTTCTAAAGCTTTTAGAATGATTTTGCATTTATATAGTCACAATGACTTTGACCACCAAAAACAGCTGTGAGAACTGTTAATTATTATTCTTATATATGACTCAGGACATGGTTAAGTGATTTACCTAAGATGTCATAGGAAGGTTGTGGCAGGGTTAAAATTAAAATCTCCTGACTTCCTAAACTGTGCCCTTTCTAGGAGGCCACCACTCTTTATGATGAATACATAAAAATTAGCATGGTATTTCAAGGAGGTCATCATCATAGGAGGTTCTACAATAATTATAGTGATGCTGACACTGCTTAAAATATTTCTGGAACTCTTGTTTCAAATTTCCCTTATGGGGAAAACAAGAAAATCAGTCTCATTACACATTCAATTCAACATAGATTTATTCAGTATCACTTGCATGACACTATTCTGGATGATATAGATATATAAAGACAATACAATTGGCAAGAAATTTACAATTTAGCGGGAACAATGAGAAACATAGTACTGGTGCTATTTTTTTCTGTACTAATAGGTCGGGTAGACATTGTATAGACATAACACCTACTGTACTTTATTGAATCTAAGATGCTGTTAAACACTATTTTATGTCGCAGTAAAAAGAAAAACACTCACTGACAAAGTCTGACAAGTTGCTTTCCCATCATTAAATTTTTTTTTACCTTTAGAGAAAGAGTTCTTTTAGTCTTATTTTGACATTGATTTCCTTTAATGTATCACTCTCCTGCATACATAAAAGGGAAAATATAAGCAAAATAAATTGGTTAAGGCAATGACAACTGTGTCACAACTACTACCAGGTAGTTAGCAACAGTAAAAGCTCAGCAATTATTATATGCACCCCAACTTAAGAGATGTTAAAATGTGTCATTTTAGAATCACTGAAATTACTGACGCGCTTATTTTTCCTCAGTCTCTGAAATAGTCATTGTACATAATGGAGCTAGAGGAAATCATGGGGAGAAAGTGGTAACAATGGTTTAACTCACTTCCTTTTGTCTTTGGGTGCTATCAGTAATCAGCACAGTGGTTAAGACAATGTGCTGCAGAGTCACAAGACCAAGATCAAGCACTGGCTCTACTTCCTATAACCTATGTGACTTTTGGGGAGGTTAGTAAGCCCTTCTTGTGTTTCTGAATCCCCGTTCATAAAAATGCTAGCAATAATAACTAATGCTTAGGTATTAAATGAAATAATGTATTTAACACACTTAGCACATAGCCAACAGTACTGATAAATTTAATTGTGGCTAAGCTCTGGAAATTCTTCTAAATAAAATAATGATACTATACTAAGAAGCCCCTTGTTTTCTCCCCTCTCCAATGATGGTACGTGCAGCATTATCCTTTTAGCTGACCCTTCTGAAGACCCCAGATCCCACCTTGACCCAGGTAACAGAAGAATTCTAGAGTAGCTAAATTGGTCAAGTAGAAAAAAAAAAAAATCTGAAAGAAAACTTTAGTTTCTGAATTCATCTCTTATCTTCAAATATTCAAATGCTAAGAAAACCATCCAAAAGGAAGTTTATTCATAATATATTCATATAATCATAATCACAGTACTTCAAAATAACCTGTATTTAAACACTATCAAATATACTAACTACCCATCCAGGAAAGGTACAAACTGAAAAAAATAAAAAATAAAAAGACCTGAAAGTCTGCCTTTTCAGACAATGCCACCAGAATCATGACTCTTTGTAATAATGCACACAGCTTGGGAAACATAATTAAGGAGAGGGATTCCAAACCAGGGAGGCTTTGGATGACTGATGGATTAGCTGCTGCCTTGGCTTCCCCAGGACACCTCTGTGACAGGTGGAATAAAGTCAAGCCCATAAATCAGACATAGCCTCCAGGTTGGGACTTGTTCATAGAACATAAAGACAAACTTTAGAGACAACTTGTATCTCTCGACCCTCCCTGAGGCTGATGAGCCCAGATATCCTAGTCTCTAGGTCACTTGCTGAGAGGAAAGGAAGCCTAATTTGGGAATATTCCTCCACTTCAGATGCCTGGCCAGCATCACTAGCCCTTACTGTACATTTTTCATTTATTACTAAACAAATATATAATTGCAAACAGCCAATAATGTTTACTAATGGAATAAAAACCTTAGTATTTCTGAAAATATATTTCTCAACTGGAACCACATTGTAGTCATTTCCATTTAAAAAGAGAAGGGGGAAGAAAACTGAATCCTATGGGCAAAAGTGAGTAAAATGGACAAATAAATATTTGGGAAGGTGTGCAGTATTTATTTCCATTTCACCAGAGGGAGTAGATTTGTCTGTTTCATTATTCATAAGTCATGGTTTTAGTTTAGTTTTTCTGCTTGCTAAATATTAAGAATGTTCTAAGCCCCCAGGCAACAGACTTCAGTAAATTATAAGTGAATTTCATTTGCTGCATTAGGAAAAAATAAAAATTTTAAATCATAAACATGTGCATAACACTGTCCAGTTTCTTCTTTGTGTGTGTGTGGAGCATTGTAACTACAATTCCTTTGACGTCAAGAACTAGTCAGCCTTTGTGTATTATGAATGCCTATGTGGCAAATTAATACAGCATGAATTTTATGTTAATAAAAACTGTTTTACTTACGTCTGTGTTCACAAAGGTGAAAATCACTCAATCGTTACTCTAATGTGAACCCAGATTTTGTAATAAGGTCAAAAATGATAATACAGCAATTTTCAAGTTCCTAGTGCTTACAACACTTAAATCATAGTCCTTTCAGGTATAAGATTCAAAATCAGGTACAGAAATAATTGATTCTTAGTCTCTTCCTCAAGTAGTGTGTTTTAAATAGCCTCTTATACTTAGCCATAATGAGAAACGCTATATGGAAAAGTTGAACAGATTAAGTTCCTGACCTATTCATAGTCTTAAGTAGAACACTTCCATCTAAAATTACAAGTGAAGAACTGAAACTATTTTATTAAAACTACCCATTAATCTATGTCATACTGATCTGGTCTAATTGCAAAAGAAAATCCTGTACATGAAAAACTACATTCTAGCCCGGAAGAGGATCTGGCCGTTGTGGTTGACATAGCATAAACACATTGAAAATAGAAGAGAAATATTCCCCATAGAATGCCACAAATAATGTCCTAATCATGTTATGCAGGCTTTGAAGCCTCCAAGGTGATGAAAGAGGAAAAGCAGTGATGAGAGAGATGGTTACCTGTGACATCCATGGAGGTCAATAAAGGTAAAGTCCTTCAGGTATTACTTGGACTGTTCTCAGGGCATTTTTCCCTTCTCTGTTGTTCATTTGAAGATGGATATGATCTATTTAGATCTAATAGGAAAAATCTTATGCAAAAAATATTTCTCACAGGCTCTGACAGAGGCCTGAAATTCACAAAATAGTAACTCCTTTATGCAAAAATATAAACTGTTTTATTATATCAGTCTTTAGCATTTACTTTAAATTTGTTAACATATTAAGCAGTAACTTATAGGACTAGAAGGTATTATGAGAGAGGTTAAAAAAAAACTTTGATGGCAAAAGGAAAAGAAAGTCTGGAAAGATATGAAAAACTTTCAGAAATACTGTTGAAGAAAAATAGCAGTGTCTGTGGAAGGGTAGGAGCTGGGGTATGGCCTTTAAGAAAACTGCAGACTGTTCTGACCATGTAGAAGGAGTAGTGAGAAGAAAAAGGGTCAGTCAAAATCAAAACTGGATGGAGAGACACCGAAGATCAATTATACCTACTTCCCAAAGTTCAGTAAGATTGTCCTTAACCATTAATAGAATAGATGCTGATCCACTTTGATGACTCTAACTCTTGAAAACAAAAATCACTGCATATTAGGGGTATAGATAGCATGCATTAGAACAGCAATTGCACTCTTGGGTATTTACCCCAAAGATACAAATGTAGTGATCCGAAGGGGCACATGCACCCTAATGTTTATAGCAATAATGTCCACAATGGCCAAACTATGGAAAGAGCCTAGATGTCCATCAACAGATGAATGGATAAAGGAGATGTACACACACACACACACACACACACACACACACACACACACACACACAGGAATATTATGCAGCCATCAAAAAGAAATCTTGCCATTTGCAACGACGTGGATGGAACTAGAGGGTATCATGCTAAG
Source organism: Neomonachus schauinslandi (assembly GCF_002201575.2). Lineage (NCBI taxonomy): Eukaryota > Metazoa > Chordata > Mammalia > Carnivora > Phocidae > Neomonachus > Neomonachus schauinslandi. Next base: position 153,912,403 of record NC_058405.1, read on the forward strand.
CAAAATAAGTCAATCAGAGAAAGACAAGTATCATATGATCTCACTAATGTGAGGAATTTGAGAAACAAGGCAGAGGATCATAGGGGAAGGGAGGGAAAAAATGAAACAAGACGAAACCAGAGAGGGAGACAAACCATAAGAGACTCAATCTCAGGAAACAAACTGACGGTTGCTGGAGTGGTGGGGGTGGGAGGGATGGGGTGGCTGGGTGATGGACACTGGGGAGGGTATGTGCCATGGTGAGCACTATGAGTTGTGTAAGACTGATGAATCACAGACCTGTGCCCCTGAAACAAATACATTATGTTAATTTAAAAAAAGAATATTAGTTAAGAGAGTATAATTAAATCTCTCTAAGTTTTTACCCTTAAAATTTGTTTGTTTGTTTTAGTATTAAAAGCTGGTTAAAGGTTCAGAAAGGATGGAAAGATAAGACTCCAAATCACAAATAACCACCAATGGAATTCTGATTGGATCAAGGAGAAAAAGTAACCACACAATAACTGACAACAGTCAATCATCTAATGAAGACCAAAAAATGAGTTGTTTGTGATCATTTCCTCAGTTCCTCCTCTCAAACCTCCCTCAGAAGGCAGCAGAACTGTCCACCAAAAAGGATTTCCAAACCAATATGGAGGACTACATAGAAAACTCCTTACACTTAGCATTTGGGAATAGGTGAAGTTAAGATGGGGACAAGACAGACAAAAAAAATGAAGAGTTCTTGATGATTATACATGGAGAAACAAGGACAAAAATTCCTGTGTGGGACAATGGTTTTTAATTGTTTGCTAATGGCTGGACATTCATCTTCTTTGATCTCTGCTAAAGCCAGGTGGAAAATAAAACCTGCCTACATTAATTCAATCACCTTCTTTAATCTCTAATTGCCTTTTAACCATGGAAGCCGTAACTTCCAAAAAAGACAGCAGAAAAAGCAGAAGATATATGGTTTTATTGTTTTGTGTTTTATGTCATATGTGCTAAACTACACAATTACAACAGAAATGCAAAAAAAAAAAAGCTAAAGCTATCTATCATGTGTAATGATAGACGGCGGAAAAATTGATTATAAGTAATTTTAATTTGTTTATTGAAATTCAAGTTCTTAGGACCAAAACTGAACTTCCTTCTAGTATGAACCCCCCCCTCAGTTTCACAGAAGTGCTGGGTTCAGTGACAAGGTGGGACTTCTTAAGTTCCACACAACTATGTAGTCTTTTAGCAAGAGTCTGGTTTTCAGAAGAAATTACTGTGGTAAAATGGATTTACTAGGACTTTTAAGTTCTACCCATACTGAATAGTTTTTTAGTATAAAGCTGCAAGACTTCATTTGAGTTGTATAAATAATTTATCAACTCCAACTTACTTACTCCTCGGTGAATTTAAAAGATGTACCACTCTTCACCCACATTCTGAAATTTTAGGGAGTGAAGTAAAAACAACTCAACTGACAGCACAAGATGGGGCTCATAAAATGACCTTCCACATAATTCTCACTTCTTCATGTAGTCCACAAAATAAATTTACGGGTTGAGGAAAAGCAGTGCAATTGTGAGTGTTAAATACTGGGGTCATCCTATGAGGAAATCATTATATGTGGGTAACATAATAAGATATAACCTTTTCTTGAAAAACATCATCTGAATTCTTCATTAGAGATTTCTTTAAACATTTTTCTCTTTGTGAATAAATAACTTCAAAGTGAAAAAAAAGGCAATCTATTTTTATGCTGATCATTTTTATCTTCTTTGAATCCCAGAAATAAAATGAGAGATCTAGGGGCGCCAGTCTGTTAAGGGTCTGCCTTCAGCTCAGGTCATGATCCCAGGGTCCTAGGATGGAGCCCCTGCTCAGAGGGGAGCCTGCTTCTCCCTCTCCTCCCCACTTGTGCTCTCTCTTGCTATCTCTCTCTGTCTCAAATAAATAAATAAAATCTTTTTTTTAAAAAATGAGAGATCTATGAAGCTAAGAAACATGTAAAGTTATGAAAAGTCACGACATTCTCATAATTTATTTTTAAAAAAATGATATATCAAAACTCCCAATCTGCCTTCTACTTTTTTTCTAAGAGAGGCAAAGGCAAATTATGAAAGAATGTTCACTGGTCCTTCATGTACTAATCCATTCAAAGGAAACCTCATAAAAAATAAATCACTGTAGTTACCTAAATCTTGGGTACACAGGACAGTTGGGTCCATCTTCCTCCCATCTCCATCCCAAATAATCTCACCCCTGTCCCTCATTCTCTCTTCAACCTTAAAAAGTTTTAGATTCTTTTCAGATTTTCTCAGATCTTTCCTGTGAAAACCCCTCCAGAAAAAATGTTGAAACTTTTACCTTATTTTTAATTAGTGCTTATGACTTTGTTTTCTTCCATTCGCTCAATAGTAACCCCATCCTGTCCCTCCTTGGACAGCTCAAGGTTAATAGCTCTATTCTATTAATCTCTAGAAAATTGGCTCACTAATGTGCAGTTTTCATGTGGGGTAAAAATAGAAATTTGTACACCATTCCATCTTTACATCTTCGGTTTCACTTCTGAGTTATCTGCCACACTCTTTTATGTTCTAGAAATGTGCAGGAAATATGCCCACAAATGTGATCATCCTTCATTCAGCTGAAACATTAAGCCACCTCACTTATTGCAAATTGCAGAAAAGCTTTAAATACTGTTTTTCAGACATTTTGAGTAGAAAATACAATTTTATAATAATTTACCTCTCTTTTGTATGTACTTTGAAGTAACTAGTACGGTCAAAATTTCTAAATCTGTTCTTAAGAATTTTAAACCATCACCATTTTTGTGATGATAGGGTACCAACAACAAAAATTACTGATATCTGAAAACTTCCCAAAGAGAAAAATCAAGTTTGTTGTTGGAAAACAGCTTTTTCCTTAAGTGAAGAACAGGATCTGTAGCTCCTTATTTCTGGGATAACTTGCATATTAGAAAATGGGGAAAAACTAACTGGACATTTTTTTAAGGAAACAGAATTAACCAATTCTCTTAATTGCTTCATTTCACAGAATTCAACACTGGGGAAAAAAAAAAAAAGATAGCCCTTTAAAATTCCAGCTGTTCCCTTCTTCAGTAGTTACTATAGAGGAGGAGAACTGAAGCTTTGGGACTATAATTTGCTCTACTCTCTCCTTACCTTAAGCATATGAAAGTGGAACTACTTTCAGTATTTTCTTGAAAGAGATGAAAGAGATTGATTTTTACACCCTTCAGAGTTAGATTGGTCCAGTAAAAATCTTTCAAGTCTTGATACTCTATATCTTGCTGTTACTATGGCATCATTCTCTGTTAAGCAGAATTTGGTGTAAGGGTCATCTTGTATTCTTTTCATTGTCAAATAATAAAGGAACATGAGAAGGCAAATTTTCTACAAGGCCATTCTACATAACCATTCTCAGGAGTAGATTTCTAGAAAGCCTCTAATGCAATATCAAGTTTTTAATCTTTTATCCAATGGAAAATGTTATTCATTTTCAACTTCAAAATTTGAAAAGGGTAAGTGCTTAAGGCAGTGGAGAAGAAAGAAAATCTCTCTGAACAGTATAGTATAGACTTTGGTTGATTTTGTGTCCCATCACTCATCTGTCCTTTCTTATAATAGTAACTTATTTTTGCTTTGAGGGAACCATCCCTATACCCACTATTAATACATGCAGTATGTCAGTGTGTCTGTACACAATGATTTTAATTTTGCTATAGTAAGTTTGAGCTGAGGTTCCTAACAGATTCATGGCTGGGGAAAAGAGGGGGAAATGTCATTAGAAGTTGAGACTTTTCAACAGTTTTATAGCATTACAGTTGTTTAGAGAAAAACAAAAATGCATTAGAAAAAGAAGTCTGGAATGAAGCCTATGAAACTACCTTGGAAAGTTGTCTAACTGAAAATATTCTTACAAGCTCTCAAACTAACCAATAAATGGCACATACTTCTTTCTCCATCTCAATCTATAGATGATAAATTGAACTACAACCTCACATCCACTAGGATGGCTAGTATCAAAAGACAGAAAATAACAAATATTGGCAAGGATGTGAAGAAACTGGCACTTTGTGCATTGTTGGTGAGAATGTAAAATGTTTCAGCCACTATGGAAAACAGTACGGTAGTTCCTCAAAAACTTAAAACTAGAATTATGATATGACCCAGCAATCCCACTTCTAGATTCTAAGAGAAGCAAATGTCCCTTGGGCGAAACCAGTTTCAAGTGCTTCTCTTGCTTCTCTGAATCTTCACTTTTTCTGGGATTTTGTTTCAGTAATCTTTCCCTAACTTACTAGCTATCTGATGTTTTAATGGGTAATTTTAAGTATCTTATTTCATATTTTCATTTTCTTGAGAGCTAAAGTTGGTTGAAATTACCAAGTCTGCCATTATAGGAAGTAGGTATCCAAAACATTAACTTCTCTTCCAAATGTGAAAACATTCAATCTCATTTCTGGAGTAACTGGGTTTTTTTTGTTTTGTTTTTTTTAAACAGTTGACATTAAGATGCCGATTCTTCCTCAATTTCGTAATTCTAGAGGACCATCATCACGGGACATGATCTTTCTTGGCCACAGGACTGGCAACATGAACTAGACCAGTCTTGTGGCCAACCATGCTAGTCATTCAAACTATGACATCCCCCCCCTAAACAATAGTTCAGAACTGGGAACTTGAGCCAGGTGGAGCCAATCACAGTCCCATAAGATCTGATACATCAACTCTGAAAGGGAAAGGGGCTCTATTCCCATGGGATCACATGTATAAATATGCATATTTTGTTAAGACTTGATATATCAACAGCAACCTTTCCTCACATACAGAAAAAGCCTGCCTTGGAATGAGGTCAAAATACAGAACAAACTAAAGAGAAGAAATCAGAAAGAAGCAATGTCTAGACCCATGATGCCTTGACATTGATCCTTAGACTTCCCAGTTATATAAGCAAAGGAATTACCTTTCGTTAAACCTAGTTAACAAGCTATTTGTCCAATTGGGTTTCTCTCATTTCAGAATGAAAGCATTTTGACTAATCCAATGTTAATGGCTATTAAAACCCACTGCACAACTGTTTTTTGTTCCAGAATTTGAGGACCATGGTATACAACCATTTTCTTGAGGATACTGTCTCTACTATCAGCTTCCATGAGCCATTAAGGGACATGAGCTATCACTTCCTAGAATAGACTCATTTCAATGCTATTCTCTAGTAATCTTTGTTTTTGTTTGGTTGCTTTCTCCCAATTATTCCGTAATTTCAGTAAACTTCTGGAAATAAGGAAACAAGACTCTAAGTCAGGTTTTCACTATAAAATAACTGTGGTTATATAGGTTTAGCTACCCAGAACATTAATTGCATGCTTTCTGTCCAATTCCTATTTAATTATAATAATGTCTTCATGAAAATAAAGCAATTTCAAGCTGATCACAGAATAATTTCCTAACATTCAGATAACATTATTCTTAAAAAGAATGATACACAAATAGTGTTTTAGTTAGGTTCCCAACAGGAAACAGATGGAACATTCAAGATAATTCAGGAGAATTTAATTACAAAGTGACTATTCATAAAGGTGTTGACAGGGTGAGGAGAACCACAAAGGATGGTTCTATAACCCAGGTTCATTAACTTCAAAGGGACAGGAGAGGGAGTAGTTACTGAAAAAAAGGGGAGAGACTCATGGAGGGGAGGCTGCCTTGAAAGAAGAGTTACCTTCAGCTAGAGTAAGGAAAACAGCCCAAGGCACCCTTTCTTACATGGAAGCAACCAGAGAAGTAAATACCTCATTCACCTACCTCTCTCTGATCATTTGCCAAAACTCCCTATTGGTCAAACCCTCCCAGAAACCAGAGGGCAAAAAAGTTTGTTTCTATAATCCATACAGGCCAGTTTGCTGGGGGCAGCGAATAGGAAGAGAAAGGGGTAAAGTGCTAAAAACATAAACATGAGTATAATTTAAACATTTCTTATTAATTCTCATCATCAGAACTATTTAACATCTCACCATAATATTTTCCTCTTGGTTTGAAATATTTGTCTATAAGGTATTATAAGTTAGATAACAAATAAGCTTTTGTACTAAAAACAACAGGTTAAAAATAGTAAGCCTTGGAACTTCCAGGGAAGACAGCAGAATAGGAGATCCTAAGCTCACCTTGTCCCATAAGTACATCTAGATAATACCCACATTAGTGTAAATAACCCAGAAAACGGCCCAAAGACTGGTAGAACAGACTTTCCACAGCTAAATGTGAGAAGAGGTCACATCAAAACTGAAAATATTTCAATAAAAAGAAAAAAATGATAAAGCCAAAATCCCCCTTAAAAAATAAAAACAATTTAAAAATCTTTTAATTAAAAATTATAAAGTAAGCCTTATTTCTGTCCCCCATACCTTCCAAAGTGAGTGGCCATCTTGGTAGCAGGGTTCCATTCCATTCAGTTATCAAGCAATTATGTTCCTTTTACCTTTGCTCTATCATATCCTAAGGCATAGTCCTCATCCCATGGTCAAGCTGGGTCTTGAGTATATCTGTGTTCCAGCTCACAGGACATGACAAGGGGGTAAGCCCAGAGCAAGTAAGTGAGGCAAAGTTGCACACATCACTTCCCCTCATGCTACCTGTCAGAGAACTTTATCATACGGCATTTGTAGCAAAGGAGGCTAGGTAATCCAGTTTCTAGTTGTGTGACCCATGTGTCCAGGAAAAAGAGAAAAATAAATTTTATAAGATGAACAACTAACAGTACACTGAAAGGTGTTAAAATCTTTAGAGCTTTTCCTAGTTTTACGTAATAATGGACCTTGTAACTAATAGATTCATTCTCAAAGGTCTTTCTTATCTCATCTTTTTAAAGCTAAAATCTACTTTGTTAACATATTTAAATATGACCTAATAAGATTATTTTTCATTGGTACAGGATGATTTCTCAGCATGAGTCCCTCACCCGAATCACTCATTTTTCAAACACATGAGGTAAGACCTCCCTACAACATTACCTCTAAAATTTTCTAATCTCATATAAATCCAAAGTACCTGCGACATCCTCTCAATGTGCTACTTGTACTGAAAAAAAAAAAGACAACAGTTATGGCAAGGAATATACAGATTTACCCAAGATATTAAATAAAATCCTATTCGTATTGAGTGAAGTAAAACACAGGCTACATATAATCATATTGGGACCTGGGAAATGGCAAAGAGAAGACTCAGTAAATAGGAAGAAGCCTGTCAGAAAAGGAAGTCAAAAGTAATATAATTCCCATAGTGACATGAACTTCAGTCACTTAGGAGTTATGACTTCTACGTGCTACTCACCAATGCTGTCTGGAATTGTGAAATTTTTCACATTTATATAGTACCTAAGAGATTTCTCAAACTTTAATTTCTACTCTTTAGGAAGACATTGGTTTGTTCTACATGGCCTGACTGACAGATTTCTGAATCATTTTCCTTTTTAAAACAAAGCTAGGAAGAACGGAAAACATCACCCCGGTAAAATCCTTAACAATGTGACTTGTTCTAGATATGTCTGCAGAGGCTTTTGCATTCTTTTGTATATTAAAGAAAGAACAATTCAACCTGAAGATTAATTTACATTATCTAAATTATTATAAAAATACCCACATTTGACATAGTTTCTTTAGCTAATTTTGGTGTTCTTTCAAAATTTGTTAATTAAAATTTGTTAATGAAAGCATTAAAATGTTGTGGTATAAATTATTCTTTTTCCATTTATACAAACTGATTTTCAAATAGAATCAAGAAAGTAAATATAGCAGTCATCTTCTAACTTGAAAGGCACACAGATTTTTCAGTGCAGTTAAAAGTGATTATCAATCAACCAACAGACACATGAAAAGATGCTCAACATGACTCATCATCAGGGAAATGCAAATCACAACCACAATGAGATCACCTCACACCTGTCAGAATGCTAAAATCAAAAGCACAAGAAACAATAAGTGTGGTAAGGATGTAGAGAAAAAGAAACCCATGTGTATTGTTGGTGGGAATGCAAACTGGTGCAGCCACTGTGGAAAACAGTAGGGAGGTTCCTCAAAAAGTTAAAAATAGAACTAACCTATGATCCAGTAATTTCACTACTGGATATTTACACAAAGAATATGAAAACACTAATTAAAAAGGATATATGCACCCCTTTGTTTATTGTAGCATTATTTACAATAGCCAAATTATGGAGGCAGTCAAGTGTCCATCAATAGAGGAATGGATAAAGAAGATGTGGTGTACACACACACACACACACACACACACACTCTAGAATATTCTTCAGCCATAAAAAAAAAAAAGAATTAAATCTTGCCACTTGCAACAACATGGATGGATCTAGAGAGCATAATGCTAAGTAAAATAAGTGAGTCAAAGAAAGACAAATACTATATAATTTCACTCATACGTGGAATTTAAGAAGCAAAACAAACAAACAAAGGAAAAAAAGACAAGCCAGAAAAACAGCCTCTTAACTATAGAGAACAAATAGATGGTTACCAGAGGTGAGGTGGGTGGGAGATGGGTAAAACAGGTGAAGAGGATTAAGAGTACAGCATCAAAAAAAAAAATGAAATCTTGCCATTTGCAATGATGTGGATGGAACTAGAGGGTATTATACTAAGCGAAATAAGTCAATCAGAGAAAGACAAGTATCTTATGATCTCACTGATATGAGGAATTTGAGAAACAAGACAGAGGATCAAAGGGGAAGGGAGGGAAAAATGAAACAAGACGAAACCAGAGAGGGAGACAAACCATAAAAGATACTTAATCTCAGGAAACAAACTGAGGGTTGCTGCAGAGGGATTGGGGAGGCTGGGTGATGGACACTGGGGAGGGTATGTGCCATGGTGAGCGCTGTGAATTGTGTTAGACTGATGAATCACAGACCTGTACCCCTGAAACAAATAATACATTATGTGTTAATAAAAATAAATAAATAATAAAAGTGAAGCATTTAAAAGCCAAAAAAATAAAATAAGTAAAAGAGAAAGAAAGAAAAGAAAAAAGAGTACGCCTATATCAATGAGCACTGAGTAATATATGGAATTATTGAATCACTACATTGTATACCTGAAACTAATATAATACTGTATGTTAACTACACTGGAATTAAATTTTTTTTTAAAGTCGTTACCAGTATTCCCCCATCATAAAGTTTCTTATTTAATTATCAGTCTTTAATATTTTACACTTTCTATTGAGATTCTTTCTTCCTTATCTATTATCATTTATTTCTACTTCAGTTATTATCTAACTATATCATATGTTTCAGATAACTGTATTGCATAATTCAGTCACTGGGTTGTTTTTATTACTCTGACCATTACCTATCATTGGACTAGTTGAGTAACTATGATTAATTACAAGGTCTATAAAGCTTTTTCTATACTCATGGGCAAATAAGATGGGCATTACTTTGCTACTATTGATTGTCTAACCCAAATACTTTCACATGAAAAAAATATCCATTCCAAATTCAAACTCAATTTTAGAAATATAAAACATAATTGAATAAATAACTATTTCATCTAGGGCAAGTCCAGAAATACATTTCAGTAAACCATGTTCAATCTTCTCAAAATTCAAAGATCTGCCCTCCTACACTCTAGAAGTGGCTGAACACTCATGTTTGAAGTTATTTTTAAAAGCACTCCCCCAACAAATTAAAAATTCATATTATCTACACTAAAAATATTAGGAAAGCATGAAGCTATTATAGATTTCTTTTTTAAAGTAATCGTAAATTCTTAGTAATAAGAATCTTTGAGAGGTCATTTAACCTACATATACACCCACTTCTGCTACTTTCAGAGACAACTGCATCGAACATACCCCAACCAGATGGAAATCTAAATCTCATAAGAAATGAATTCCATAATCCACTACTCACTGTCAGGAAATTCTCCTTTATGTTTAAACTACAAGGCTCAGGCTACAGATAAAGCCTGCTTCCTCTAGTTCTATTCCTGGTGGAGGAGAAAAACAGATGGACACAATCCGTCTAGTAGTTAAAAACAATAATTAGGTCACTTCTCTCTCCAGCCTTAGAAAAAGAGAAAAAAAATTTTGTGTGTGTTTTGCATGTATTTTATTTCCTCATCATATCTGAAGAGGTGCATATACAAAGGATTTAATAATAATATAAGTAGGGGCCTTCTGTGCAAAAGCAATCTTCCAGCTATCAGTGACCTCACATTTCCTGTCTCTATGTCCCTGTCTACAATACCTTGGGATCACTGCAGAAGAATACAAGACAGGGCAGATTCTGAGAGGGACAAGGGCTTGGCCAGACCTGAGTCCAGACCTTAAGGCATCTTCATTTTGGCCTGGGAGCTTACGGCATCCGCAATGAAGCTGCAGGCGAGCAACCCACACTGAGATCCCAAGTAAATAAGATGTGTGCCCCTGTTAAGGAATCTAATCTACAAAGAAGGCAAATAAGCAATAATGACAACTGAAGGCAGGCTTTCAGTATCTGGGACTTCTACCTCAGGGAGGTGTTTTTCATTTCACAAAATCTAGAAGACTAGACTGGTCACTTGAAGACAAGCGTGAACTGGGACTCTGGTGCAGAGCCAGACTTAGACCTGGGCCACAGGAAGAAAGTGCTAGGGAACTTGGAGAACATGGGGGGTAAGCACCTGCCCCAACATCTTGGGTCAGAGCAGCAAGAAGGTGACAGAGGACATGAGAGGTGAGGGCAGAGCTCAGTAGCAGAGAGCTCACATCTGTCTGGTCTACAGACATTCACTGCCCTGATGGGGCTGAATTTATTGAAACTTGTTCTGCAGGACCTAAAACACATTTATGAGAATTTGACAGACTTATAAGACTTAAAGATTTTTTATTCATTTATTTATAAGGTTTTGACAATCTATTATAAGGATGTACTATGTGTTCTGGGTGAGGAAATAGCGGTGAGCAAAACAGACCAAAAAAAAAAAAAAAAATCTGTCCTATGGAGCCTACCTTCTAGTGGGATAGAAAATAAAGAGTAAGGAAAATACACAGTATGGTGAGAAGTGCTATGGAGGAAAAAAACACAAAAAATTGACATTTTTAATAGCTCACAAACTCCTATTATATTTAAGTCACAGAATAAAATTCCTTTGAATTCATCATGGCAATGAATTGAATGAGGAGGAACTTAGGGAGAGGAAACTGTCTTTCCAAAGCCCCTAAAATCCCCGCACACAGCAGGCACTTATGGCTCCCCCTTCTCCTGCTGTCCTTGAATCTAATTTCTCTGTCTGCCCAGTTAGGTAGTTATGACTGGAGTAGATCATAATAATGTATTATAGGATACACATAGGGTTTTGAAACTATTAAATACTATACAAACAAAGCTGCATTATTTTTTATTGCTTGACCATTATTCATTTGGATGGAGCATCATTAATTAAAATATGTCTGAAAAAAATAATAAAATGTCTCTGGTAGCGTTCTACAGAATTATATCTTTGCCCCTTTGCTGTTCAACATTTTTATCAACAGCCTGGTCGAAGGCATAGAAAGAATGGTTATCAAATTTGCAAATAACACTAAGCTGAAAGGCAGCGCTAATCTGTTAGATGACAGAATTAAGATTCAAAATGATCTTGACAAGGCAGAACACTGAGATGAAACCCATAAAATGAAATTAACAGACATGCTATGAATAAAAAAAAACAAACTAATGAACAAACACTGCATGTATACAAGATGGGAGAGCTCAGGCTTGGAAGCAATTTTATTAAGGCAGAAAAAACAGCTGGCGCCTTAGTTGATCTCTAGTTGAACGTTACTCAACATTTTGTTACAGCTGCAAAAAAAATGTCTTAGGCTATGTAACAGAGTAGTAACTAAATCAGGATAAGCAATATCTATCTAGAGAAGAGTATTTATACCTGGTGTCACACTTCATAGCAATATTAAAAATTTTCTAAATATTCATGGAAGGGTAGCAGGAAATGCACTCCTCATAACATATAACGAATAGCTGAGGAATTGTTTGCTGTGGGAAAGAGAGCTTACAGAAAGCCAGTTATATATTTTCAAGTATCTTAAAGGGCTATTACTGATAAGAATACTTCACCATTTTTAAACATATTCACTGTATGACCTCAGAAAAGATCTTTGGCCTTCTATGCCTCAATTCTTTTTAATCTCTAAAACAGAGTTAAAACTATCAATTCTGTAGGGTTGTTATAAGGATTATCAATGATACATGCAAGGTGTGTTGTGCATTACCTGGAATGCTGTCTGTATGCCTTAGACAGTGCGAATTTTTATTCCCTGTTGCTCTAAAAAGTATTCTAAGGTGAATGTATGAAATCAGCAGAACTATGCCACAAAAGAAAAACTCCTAAAAGAGTTGGTTCCTTTCCATGAATTTTCGATACAGACGTTAAATGATTATTGGGAATTTGAGAAGAGATTCCTACATTGGGTAACAGTTGGATTAGATAGTTTCTGAAGCAGAGCACAGTTACAAAGTTCACACAGCTCGTCAGTGGCAGAGTAATGATATGAACCTAAATGACCTGAACTCAGTCAATTAAGCTAATTTGACTCATTAGCCAGACTTTCTTTCTACAGCCTTTGCATCATGTGGACCCCAGGAGGTTTTGTGATGCTCTAGGATTTCTTCAGCTATCTTCAAACTAGTGTACAAACACATTTAATCATAAAAGTAAAGTAAATTAAAAATCACAAGGTACTGCTGGTGGATCCACTGAAATTTTGTTCTGTGTCATTTGGAATGACATACTCCACAAGAATGTATTTTGTAAACTGATGAAGGCAATTTCTTAAGTGCTCAAACTTTTTCTATTCCATCTATTTTGGATGGAACTCTTCCAGTGATGAACTGCCCACTTCCTGTTCTAATTAATTCTAATTTACAGAACACAAGTTAGCTTGTACTTATGACTCAAGATCATTGCATCATGAATATTAGTTATTGTTTTATGGCATCATTAATGGTCTCAGGATATATTAATAAATAGATAAGTCAAAGTAAGCAGACTTTGGTGAGGGCTTGAGGCCCTCTCCAAAGAGTCATTTCTATGGGTTGTAGAGTCTGGTCTTTGTGAGAGTGTTCCTGGCCATTCAGAAACACTACTTGTTCTCTTCCTTGTTCTAGGTTGTTTCAAATGGGTGTAGCTGCAAGATGAAAGACTTCTAATTATGTAAAATGAAGCTGCTTGCTCAAAGCAAATTTCAGTGCCTATCAGATAATAAAAAGACAAAGTGTGGGAATTGGTGCATGGTGAGTGAGCAGGAAAAATTACCTGAACAATGCGGTTTCTGAAGCCACAGGATATTTTGTCTACTGAAGGGGTGGATTGCTGAGAGGAAGTATAGAGAATTTATAGGAATATGTGGAAAAGTTTGCAAATAAATTAAGTTCAAGGAAGTAAAATTCTGTAACACCTTAAAACTTAAATCATGTTTTCTGTTTATTTGGGTAAATTTTGTTTCCTGATTATTGTAATTGGTTGAAGTTTCTAGTTCCTATGGTTGTGTGTGTTTAAGCTTTCGATGCAGGTGTGCTTAAGCTTTCAAATGTTTATAGCATTTCCTAGCACTTTCTTTCCTGAAATTTAAATAGCTTCATATTCAGTTTTACAAATATGCCTTTTTTTCTTATTTCCAAGGAAAGCCGTAACTTAGGACTTACTTCAAAATTTACTTTTGAAACTTAGGATAATGATCTACAAATATTTCCCTGGGAAAGAGCTTTCACCTAAATAAATAGATTTTATGTGCTGAAGCTAGAATTTGATTGAAATTTGATGTGTATTTGTTCTGTGGGTTAAACTTTCTGCTTACTTTACCAAATATTTCGATAGAAGCCTAACTACTGAACTGTACCTAAATGATAGAAATAATAAACTTCATAGACTAATAGGGTATATTTAATAACTGTTTAGTTTATCAATGTACAAGAGCCCCCAAAATACTTACTAATTCAATAAGCATTTATTGACATCTATTGCAACTAAGCACTTCGCTCTGTGCTGAGCATCCAAAGGAGTTTAGTGGGGGGAGAGCTTATATTACATAATGGAGTAAGTGTCCAGGTGACAGGGACCCAAAGTAGAAAGAGCTAGTCCAGACTAAGACAGTAAGGGAAGCTTAATGATAGGAATTAACAATAAAAATGGGGTAGAATTAGGATAGAAAGAAGAAGCTAGTGAAGAAAGACAATGAGCTAAGAGGAGGTAGGTAAGGGGAGGTAAGAAAGTGTAGAATAGTGGAAAAACTCAAATGTGGTCTATATGCACTCACTTCAATTGCTTTTCTCCCCTTCTCTTTCAAATCTCTTCTAAACAGGTTTCCATTTCTCATTTCCCTGAAACAGCTATTGTCGATATCACCAATGACTTCTATACTGCTAAATCCAATTGTAATAGTTTTCTATTGCTGTAGTAATAAATTAACACAAACTCAGTGGCTTCAAATAACACAATTTTATTATCTTACAGCCATATAGGTTAGAAGTCTGACATGGGTCTCGCTGGGCTAAAATCATGATGTTGTTCGGTTCTTGAGAATTTCATACCGGCAGAAATGCTGCACGTTAGGACTAAGAAAGAGAAAACAAAAGACAAGAAGGCTGTCAGATCCCCAAAACTCTGCAGGCAAGAAACAACTGATAAAACTACTTAGCGGCAAACATGTGGTACCTTTTATGAAAAAGGAAGGATGACTCCAAGATGGAGTGTTAAACCCAGAGGGCAGAACAGAGAGCTTCCAGGGATTGTGAAATTGCTTGGGACCTGTGTGTTTCCTATTCTTTTATAAGATGGCCAGGTGTGGCCACAAGAGACAGGGGAAAGGCTGAGGAAAAAAGTTTATTATACTTAGGTACCAGAGAGAGTCACTGCACTCTAAGAGAGGGCCAACATGAGAAGGATCACCAAGGAAGCAAGGCCATCCAAGCAGGTGGGTAGCCAAGAGAGAGCAAGGCCCTGTGAGCAAGTTCCTTTACTGGGGTTCATGAGGGGATTTCACTGGTGCATCTGAATGTCACTAGGTCACAGTCAGGGGAGGGCAAAAAGGGGAACTTGTGGCAGGGGCCTGCCTTGCCACACTGAAATACCTGATCACCTGGGCAGAGTGTTCACAACCTATTTGTGGACATATTGAGGCAGAGGGAAAAATAAATTTTTAAGGGTTATAACACACTACGACTTCTTTTTTTTCTCCTATTTTGTCTTCTTTTGAGCCAAACATCTAGAACTGGTATCCCTATGCCTGTCCCACCACTGTGTTTTGGGAGTAAATAATTTGTTTCTTAAATTTCATGTTCACAGATTGAAAGAAACTGCACCCACGATGGATTATGCACAGAGCATTACTCATGCCTAATTGAGATGATCGAGATGATGAGACTTGGGATTTTTGAGCTGATGAGACTGAAATGAGATTTTGGATTTGATGCTTGAGAAACTTGGGATGGGGTGTAAATATTTTGTATGTGAAACAGACATGAATCTTTGGGATCAGGAGGGTAGGCTATAGTAGGCAGAATAATGGCCCACCAAATACATCCATATCCTAATCTCCAGAACCTAAAAATATGTTATGTAACCAAGTAATGGGGAATTAAGTTTGTAGATGGAATAAAGGTTGCCAGTCAGCTGACTTTATAATAAGGGGATTATTCTAGATTATCATGGTCATCCCCATATACAATCACATGGATCTTTAAATGGGAAATAAAGAAGTAGAAGGGTCAGAACCAGAAAGAGGCATTGTGAGAATGACTAACTGGACCTTGCTGGCTTTGAAGATAAAAGGGGGCCACATATAGTCAATAATATTGTAATACTCAGGTGACAGATGGTAACTACACTAATTGTAGTGAGCATTTAGTGATGTATATAATTGTCAAATCACTGTCATACAACTGAACCTAATATTATATGTCAAATATACAGCAATCAATTTTTTTCAAAATTTTAAATAGAAGAAAGGACATAAACCGAGCAATATGAGCAGCCTCTGGAAGCTGGAAAGGGCAAAAAAATGGATTCTCCCCTAGAACTTCCAGAAAGCAACACAGCCATGTGGACAGCTTGACTTTAGCACCTAACCCCCACTTTCTGACTTCTAACCTCCAGAACTATAAGCTATAAGTTGCATTGTTTTAAGCTACTAAGTTTGTGATTATTTATTATAGCTGCAATAGGAAGCTAATACACACAAAAAAAGACTAAGAAACTATCAGAGGACCAAAGGAGATTAAGAGCAATGTGATATCCTGCATTGAATCCTGGAACTGAAAAAAGACATTATTAGAAAATCTGTTGAAATTCAAATAAAGTCTAGAGTTTAGATAAGAGCATCATGATGTTAATTTTCTCTTTTTGACAAATGGACCATGGTTACCTAAGATGTTAACACTGAGGGAAGCTGAGTGAAGAGTATTTGGAACTCTCAATGCTATCTTGACAACTTTTTCTTTATCCAAATTTATTCTAAAATAGTTTATTAGAAAAAATATATAGCTAAGAATGAAAGGAGAGATTTGGGGTCATTAACTGAGGCAGATACTAGACTCAAGTATCATTTGTATCATTGCATGCTCATTTCAAAATTCTTAATTTTTAAAAAATGTTCTCAAGCAACTTACTTGACATTTTTCTTGAAATTTTTTAAGAAATCATAGACAGATATCAAGCACAATGTTTATTCTGCACATGGCTAACATTAAAATTATGAACTAGGAAGTTTGAGTGACAGGTCTTGCTTCTCTCATTTCTACCTTTTTTTCCCATTTTCTCTTTACCTGTATTTGATTCATTTCTTTCTCCAAGTGGTTTCATATAGTGCTTTCCAGATGAAGAAAGAAATAGGACTGATAAAAATAATTTGCACCAAAGTGCTAGTTCAAAAGAAGCAGGCTCTGAAGAAAACTGAAACTCCTGACAGTATAATTCTCTAAATATATGAATAAATTTTTTCCTAGAATTTTCTTCTACTATCACTGTTTTCATATATAATAGCTGAGTTTTTTATTGTATTTTATCCTTCACTGTAATTTGGATAGAATGGATAGTATGGGGAAAAAGTTTTAATAAATAAATCATTAGTTATTCCTTTGAATTTACTATAAGCTATCAACTACTGACCACCCCCAGTCTCAGTCAAATTATTTTCTGGTAAAATCTAAGATGCTAGAATGCATTAAGAATAACAATAGCTTTCTACTGCAAGAACTTTCACCACCAAAGTAATTTTATTTTCACAGCAACAGTGTGTGGTGAGTATAATCATTACCCTATTTTATAGGTAAAGAAACAGAGACTTAGAGAATTTAAATAGGTTCCTCAAGGTCAAGCAAATAATTTAGAACAGAGAACAGATTTGAAGTGAAGCTCACCTTCACTCTGTTGTTTAACTCTGGAGCACAATCCAGGCTTTGCTCTCTCACTATACCTCCACCCTTCCTCTGCCCCTCATCCTACCCTACACACATGCCATCTGGGTAACTCAACAGAATTCTTTACTTTCCCTCTGCATCCATTATATTAATACCAACACAATAACACAGAAAAATATGAATTGCACATGGTACACAGCAGTTATATTGAAACAGGCTTTTTTTTTTTAATAAAAAAATAAACATGGCATCTCTACTTTTTCAAAACAACCTGGGAGAAATGAATTTTTTTGAATACATATGCATAATGTTCTTTCATTCTGCTCATGGGCAAACTTCTGACATGATGATATGGCTCACTCATGTCCAGTAAAGTACATGCCATATAGTAAAGGAAACATTTGCTACAGATAAAAGTAAAGTTCAATTTCCCTTTAACTTCGGGTTCCAAAGAGAAAGCAGCTTTTCCAGAAAAGGGATTTCCCATCTTATTTCAGTGAAGCCTTTTGATAAGGAAAGCACATATATACTGGTATCATTTATCTCCTGAGGATGAAAGACATTGTGTGCAGGTACACTTGTAGAGTCTCATCTTACCCTCCTAAAATGTAACTTTAAATATATTACTATGGAATTAGTATAGAGTATCTTGAGTAATCCTGTTCGACATGTGTCAAAAATCTTAATTACTTGATAAGCAAAATATGTGAAAGACAAGTTTCAAGGACATGACTATGGAGAATAAAGAAGTACAAAGGAGAGGCAGGAGCCTGGCTTCATGAAAAAAGCAGCAGACTTGTGACTCAGGATCCTGGTTCTTCCTGAGATACTCTAGCAAATGTCAAATAGGAAAAAAAAAAGATTGCTTTGAACTGAAATTACATTCACACATTGCCATAGAGTAGACTGATGGAAAATCAATAATTACTATATTTGAGGGGTTTCAAGAAAACTTAAGGCCATGATTAAGAGCTTATTCTTACAAGAATTTGAAAAAGAAAAATTAAAAATTTACCCCTTCGAGCCAACCCAAGCTCCAGTTTTCCTCTCAAATAGCCAGAATGAAGACAACAGATTAAATGAGCTGGGGGCAGGGAGGAAGAAGCTAATATTTAACTTGAACCAATTTGGAGCACATACTGTAGTAGACACTGAATGCTATTTTACTTAATTCTCATAACAATATCATGTGGTGCAAGCTTTAGAAGCCATACATTATAGATGAAAAAATGGAGACTCTAAAAGCATAATTTAGCCAAGATCACATAGCGAAGTTTGAGCCAGGTCTTCTTTTTTTTTTTTTTTCTTTTTAAGATTTTATTTATTTGTCAGAGAGAGAGAGCACAGCAGGTGGAGCAGGCACAGGGAGAAGAAGATTTCCCGCTGAGCAAGGACCCCGATGTGGAACTGGATCCCAGGACCCTGGGATCAGGACCTGAGCCAAAGGCAGATGCTTAACCGAATGAACCACCCAGGCGCCCTGAGCCAGGTCTTCAATCACTGAAGTCTACCGCTCTCTCCCAGTGCAACACACAGCAATTAACGGGGTATGACCTGGGGTACACAAGGAAGCCACCCTCAAAATCAGCACCTACAAAAAGTGGCAGGGGTTCAGTCGGTTAAGCGTGGGACTCTTTCTTTTTTTTTTTTTTAAGATTTTGTTTATTTGACAGCAGGAGAGAGCACAGGAGAAAAAGCACAAGCAGAGGGAGCAGCAGAGGGAGAGTGAGAGGGAGAAGCAGGCTCCCCACTGAGCAGGGAGCCTTTCGCAGGGCTCGATCCCAGGACCCTGGGATCATGACATGAGCCAAAGGCAGTCACTTAACGGACTGAGCCACCCAGGCACCCCATAACGTGGGACTCTTGCTTTCGGCTCAGGTCATGATCTCAGGGTTGCGAGATAGAGCCCAGCGTTGGGCTCCCCACTGGGCAGAGCCTACTTAGGGTTCTCTGTTTCCCTCTCCCTCTGCCCCTACCCCTCTCTAAAAAAAAGTGATATGATTTCCAAAAATCATACTTTGTCACTCCTTAAGTCTTTTTAATTAGCTTTTTCTAATAAGTTCATATGCTAAACGTAGAGTTGAGGATTATGCCCACCATATACTTTTAAGTGAAAAAAATTAACTTACCAAGAAATATAAACACAGAATAGACCTAAAGAAATTATACTTTAAAAAAGGGAAAAATCTAAATGCCCCCAAATGAGTTTAATTACATAAATTGTAGAGAGATCCAGTCATTAGAATAAAGACTTCCAGTAACAAAAGACTAAGTTAAGCTATAATGGGAAGTAAAAAGAGCAAAACACAAAGTACTATGTGGAATCTGATTACAACTATGTCAAAAAGCAAAGACAATAAAAACTATCCAAAAAGGATAAAAGCGATGTATTAAGGTGATAGAATTTTGAGTAATTATTCTCGTTTTTGCTATTGTTCATATTTTCTCTAGCATACTTAGTCTTTATAATTTCTTAATGAGAAATCAGTGAGCTTTTAGAAGCAACAGACTTAGTCATTTTATTTATTTATTTTTTCAAATTTAGTCATTTTAAACTAAAGCCATATAACAGCCTACTCTTTGAGGGACAGAATTTTTTTTTCAATTTATTTCCTACAGTGCATAGTTTCTTATACCAAGTAGATGCTCAGTATTTATTTTTATTAAATACATTTTTTAAAAGAGTAGACCAAAGCAAAGATCCCCCTCTGCTTAGAAAATATTTCCTACATAGGTTCCCTAATTAGAGATTTATTTGTGCAAATGAGTTCCTCTTTTAATATGCAAATGCATCAAATAGCTAAATGAGCAAAAAAATGAACAGAGAACACACAAGACACACACTGCTAATAAACATTAAATGAAAAGTTCAACCTCATTAATAATCAAAATAAAAATTAAAATATCAGTTTTTCCTCATGAAATTTGCAAAAAT
This sequence comes from Neomonachus schauinslandi, assembly GCF_002201575.2. NCBI lineage: Eukaryota > Metazoa > Chordata > Mammalia > Carnivora > Phocidae > Neomonachus > Neomonachus schauinslandi. Next base: position 153,932,735 of record NC_058405.1, read on the forward strand.
TTTCATGGTAATTCTCAGTGCCAATCGGGGTGCAAACAAGAATATAAATATATGCCTCCCATAAATTGCTAGTAGGACTGAAAGACGGGTACTTTCTTGAAAGCAATTAAGCAAAATAGTCCTAACTTCTAATGTAGGAATTACATTTCTAGGAATCCAATTTTTAAAAAATCATAGATACATGTGATAAAGTTTTATTCATGAATGTTCAATGCAGTATCATAATTCCAAAACAACTGAAACAATCTTAGCATCCATGATAAAGAAAAACTAAATTTTTGTAAATCAATTCACTAAAATACCATTTCATCTTTATAATCAAATTTCCAAAAGTATTTAAATATGGAAAAATTCTCATGATACAATATTAGTTGGGATAAGTAGTTCACAGATACATAATGATCTCACTTTTAAAAATATTTAAGCATAGGCAAAATATTGAGAAATAATAGCAGTAATGATTTTCTCTGGTTGATGGTATTTAACATGATTTTTGTTGTCTTAATTTTCTTTCTATTTTTTTTAAAGATTTAATTTATTTACTTGAGAGACAGAATGAGAGATAGAGAGAGCATGAGAGAGGGGAGGGTCAGAGGGAGAAGCAGACTCCCTGCTGAGCAGGGAGCCCCATGCGGGACTCGATCCTGGGACTGCAGGATCATGACCTGAGCCGAAGGCAATCGCCTAAACAACTGAGCCACCCAGGCGCCCTTAATTTTCTTTCATAGCGAAATTTTCTAAGAGGATATTTGTTCCATATAATCAACATTTTAAAAATGTATTCTATATATTCTGGTTTCATTTCTAGAAATACATCTTAATAATCCCAAATAAAGAAAAAGTTTCTACACAAAGATGTTCATACACAGCTTTACTTAAAATAGTAAAATTGGGGGAAAAGAGAATTAAAGAGAGTATGGTCTATAAAACAGACCACATTGTCTGTTAATAGTATGTTTCATTCCCATTATGTTACGCAAAAAATCTTAGGGTGCTAACATGAAAGGTACCAGGACAAGGAGGAGAGGTGTCTGTCTGTCTCTCTCTCTCTCTCCTTCTTTCTCTCTCCCATTTTCTTCCTAAAAAGCTAAATTCAGGATTGGAGCAGGGATCATTTCCTGTTCTTCGGGTACTAGTAGCAAGATAAGCAAGATTATCCTTTTCCTCTGGGAGTTTAGGCTTTATTTCCTAACCACCTCAAAACATAAACACACATAAATAATAGAAAGAGAGAGAGAGAGACGTTTTAGTAATATAGGAAAATATTTTTGACACCACAGTTAAATTTTGAAAGGCAAAGCAAAATTGTGAAATCAACAGTGTAACTTCAGCTTTCTATATGCACATAAAACTGGCCTATTGAGCAGCCCTTGAACTCAGTGGGATACAAAGATGGTGTGGTTTTACTTTCCTCTATTCACTGTTTTCAAACATGTTCTGTTGAATTTTCTTTCCCCATCCTTTAATAACATCTTGAACAGATCTTAATAGTTTCCCAGTCGCTTTCAAATATTAAGTATTTCAGTCTAGTCTAATTGATTTTAAAATCTCAATCTTGCATTCAGTTCCATGTTCATCCTGGCCTTTCCCCCAGCAGGAGGGAACTTGGAATAGAGACCAATCAGCTGTCCTTCACTCTTGCCCTCTCCTTTTCTTTTAGCACTTCCAGAAATGGATGGGAAGAGAGATTACAGAAATAGACCAAAGGTATACTATTTACTGCAGCTGCAGCAGCCCCTCAGTTATAAATGCTCCCAAGGGTTCTGGTACAAGTTCTCAGCAGGCCCTGAGGGAGGCCCCTCACCAAAAAGGCTACTGACATGGGGAATTTGCTCCAGTTTAGCTGCTTATAATTCCGCTCCAGTTTAGCTGCTTATAATTTCCAGCTCTAGCATTCACCCGCAATCCTTCTAATGGTGTTCCCTTTCCGAAGTCCAGTTATCTCAGGAGGGACATGGACTAGACTACTGAAGCTCACCTGCCTTCCTTGATGTTCCCTTGACCCACTAAAAAAGAGCACATCTTCAGTCCAATAAAAAAAACCAGAGTGAAAGACAGCTTTACTTCTCTCTCTCTCTCCCCCAACTATCCCTGAATTATCTTCCTCACCTCCACTCCAAAAAGGCACACAGGGCAGGTTATTAAGTCTCATGCATAAGTGTCCAACTGGGGAATAAGATACCTATCTCTGTTTTCCTGGTCACGCTGCCTCTACAACTTTTACAAGGTATTCTACTGGAACCACTGCTGCATATGTCATTTTTCTCCTGAGGCCGAGAGTTGCATTTAACACCCAGTGCTCATTATATCATGTGCCCTCCTTAATGCCCATCACCCAATTATGCCATCCCCCCATCCACCTCCCCTAAAGCAACCCTCAGTTTGTTTCCTAGAGTTAACAGTCTCTTATGGTTTGCCTCCCTCTCTGTTTTCATCTTATTTTATTTTTCCTTCCCTTTCCCTATGTTCATCTGTTTTGTTTCTTAAATCCCACATATGTGTGAAATCATATGGTATTTGTCTTTCTCTGACTGACTTATTTCGCTTAGCATAATACCCTCTAGTTCTAGCCACGTCATTGCAAATGGCAAGATTTTATTCTTTTTGATGGCTGAGTAATATTCCATTGTGTGTGTGTGTGTGTGTGTGTGTGTGTGTGTGTGTGTGTAGATATACACACCACATCTTCTTTATCCATTCATTTGTTGATGGGCATCTGGGCTCTTTCCATAATTTGGCTATTGTGGACATTGCTGCTATAAACACTGGGGTGCATGTGCCCCTTCGAAATCACTATGTTTGTATCCTTTGGATAAATACCTAGGAGTGCAATTATTGGGTCATAGGGTAGTCCTATTTTTAACTTTTTGAGGAACCTCCGTGCTGTTTTCCACCGTGGCTGTACTGCATCCCCACTAACAGAGTAAGAGGGTTTCCCTTACTCCGCATCCTCTTCAATTATCTGTTGTTCCCTGAGTTGTTTATTTTAGCCATTCTGACCAGTGTGAGGTGGTATCTTGTGGTTTTGATGTGTATTTCCCTGATGCCAATGGATGTTGAGCATCTTTTCCTGTGTCTGTTGGCCATTTCTATGTCTTCTTTGAAGAAATGTCTTCTGCCCATTTCTTAACTGGATTATTGTTTTTTCATGTTGAGTTTGATAAGTTCTTCAGAGATTGTGAATACTAGCCATCTATCTGATAAGTCATTTGCAAATATCTTCTCCCATTCTGTAGGTTGCCTTTTAGTTCTGTTGACTGTTTCCTTTGCTGTGCAAAATCTTTTTATCCTGATGAAGTTCCAATAGTTCATTTTTGCTTTTGTTTCCCTTGCCTTTGGAGACGTGTCCAGCAAAAAGTTGCTGCAGCCGAGATCACAGAGGTTGCTGCCTGTGTTCTCCTCTACAATTTTGCACATCACATTTTCTTTATCCATTCATCTGTGGAAAAACACTTAGCTTGTTTCCATACCTTGGCTATTGTGAATAATGTGCAATAAACATCAGAGTGTAGATATCTCTTTGAGATACTAATTTCAATTATTTTAGATAAATGCCCAGGGGTAGAATTCCTGGGCCGTAGAGTAGTTCTATTTTTAATTTTTTGAGAAACCTTCATACTGTTTTCCATAGTGGCTGTACTAATTTACATTCCCAGTAATAGCATACAAAGTTTCCCTTCTCCCCACATGCTCACCAATACTCATTATCAGCTGTTTTTCTGATAAAAATTATCCTAACAGATGTGAAGTAATATCTCTTAGTGGTTTTGATTTGCATTTACCTCATGATTTATGGTGTTGAGCACCATTTCATGAACCTGTTGGTAAATTGTATGTCTTCTTTGGAAAAACGTCTATTCACGTCCTTTACCCATTTTAAAATCAGATTATTAGGGGTTTTTTGCAATTGATTTATGTAAGTTCCTTATCATATGAAAGTGATTGAACAGACATACCCATCTACTGTTATAAAAGAGATTATTTAATTATAGATATACAGAAAGTGTCCAGGCAGTGACAGATTATTCACTGTACAGACAAATCAAGAAATTATTCTTTTTTGAGAAAATGGTTTTAACCTACATAACTACAAACACACATTGGCTCACATAGAGTTATTAAATTTTCATTGTGTCAAAGGAAAAGATGCTTAAGTAAGCCACCTTAAAACCAGGGCAAAATTTTATATAGGTAATAAAAAATATATACGAATGACTTTACTTTGAAATATAAAATTTTTAAATTTTTAGATAAGTTTATTTCTATTTAATGAAATAGAGAATATGTTTACAACCATATGCCAATTCTTAAAATTTACCAAGAAATTAATCCATCATAACTGGGTTTTTTAAAAATGTTTCACTATTCACACAAAACAGTGGGATCATACAAGAGGGTTGTTTTCCTGCAGTATTATTCAAAGATCCATCCATTTTCCAAAAGTATCTTTCTTAATCCTTTAAAATTTAAATCATTCTCTTTGAAGAACTTATTCAGTTATCATGTTTGTCACTTTTTATTTCAATTGTTAACGTGTGTAACTCCATTAACTTAAGCATCTCTAAATATCAATGGCTTTGCCTGTGATTACAGCAGTTCTCCAACATCACTTTCCACAGAGTGAAGTTGTTTGCAAATTTTGCAATTATACCTTAAAATTCATTACAATTTTATTTGCAAAAATTGAATGTCTATACCTTCCTATAATCATCTTTATAGACAACGACAAAACTCAGTACATTTGGTAGAAAAGGGTAAATATATTCATGTTATGAACACTTTCATTTCTCTGATAACATCAAATAAAGGAAACTGGATAGTGATGACTAGGACAGTGAACAGCCCTGTACATGTGTATGTAAGTATGCATTAAATCCTTGGGCCCTGAGAGCCCTACCTAGATACTGAGAACACTTTTGGTGTCAAAACTGAGTAAAACTAGGTAAGCATCCTCTTCCATTTTCAGTCCCAAAATATGCAAATAGACTGGGAGACTTAAACCAGTTCTTATTATATACAATAGTCATAACATTATCTAGCCCAGGAATTCAGCTATACTGATGAGTATTTTAACTAGAGCAGAAAAAGGGAATAGAAATTTAAGCTGGAAATATGAGACATTTTAGGAGGAAAAATAATGAACTTTTAGAGATGCTTAAGTATGTGTGTGTGTGGAGGATTTATGTTTTGAACAGCTAAAAGGCATCATAAATATCCTGATTAGGGAAAGGGAGAAAGAAATAATGAGAGAGGTCCAAAGTACAGAAAATAAAATTTGATCACCTTAATGACCAAATGAACCTAATAGACATGTATAGAACATTCCACCCAACAGCAAGAGAATTTATATTTTTCTAAAGTGAACACAGACTTTCTCCAGTGTAGATCACATATTAAGTCACAAAGCAAGTCTTAACAAATTTTAAAAGACTGAAACCATATGAAATATCTTTTCTAACCACAACTGAAAGAAGCTAGAAATTAACAGTGGAAGGAAAACTGGAAATTTTACAATATGTAGAAATGAAACAGCACACTCCGAACAATTATGTCAAAGAAGAAATCAAAGAGAAAGTAGAAAATACCTTCAGACAACCAAAATGAAAACACAACATACCCAAACCTATGAGATACAGGAAAAGCAGTACTAAAACGGAAGCTGATAACAGTAAATACCTACATTAAAAAGAAATACTTCAAAAAACAACCTAACTTTACACCTCAATAAACTACAAAAGAAGAACAAACGAAGTCCAAAGTCAGCAGAAGGAAGGAAAAAACAAAGATTAGAGTGGAAATGTTAACTAAAAGGCAGTAGAGATTACTATGAAAATCTATATATCACCAAATTGGATAACCTAGAATAAGTGGACAAATTCCTAAACATACAACCTATCAAGACTGAAACATGAAGAAAAAGAAAGTCTGAACAGATCTATAACTAGTAAAGAGATGAATCAGTAATGAAAAAAACTCCCAACAAAGAAAAGCCCAGAATCAGAGGGCTTCATAAATGAATTCTACCAAACATTTAAAGAAGAATTAAGGCTAATCCTTCTCAAACTCTTCCAAAATATTGAAAAGGAGGAAACACTTTCAAACTCATTTTTGGAGGTTAGCATTACTATCATACCAAAGTCAGATAAGGACACTACAAGAAAAGAAAATTATAGACCAATATCCATGATGAACATGGATGTACATAAAAATCATCAACAAAATACTAGCAAACCAAATTCAACAATACATTCAAATAATCATATAACATGATCAAGTGGGATTTATCCTTGGGATACAAGGATGGTTCAGCACACAAAAATCAATTAATGTGATACACACTGACAGAATGAAGGATAAAAATAATAAGATTACCTCAATAGATGCAGAAAACAAATTTGACAAAATACAATACCCTTTCATGATAAAAACTCAATATACTAGGAAAAAAGAAAATAACCTCAACATAATAATATGAAAACGACATATTAAATATGAAAAGCCTAGAGCTAGCATCATACTTAATGATGAAAAACTGAAAGCTTTTCTTCTAAGATAAGGAACAAGAGAAGTGTACCCACTCTAACCACTGTTATACAACACAGTACTGGAAGTCCCAGCCAGAGCAGTTAGGCAAGAAAATAAAAGGCATTAAATCAGAAGCAAGGAAGTAAAATTATCTGTTTGTAGATAACATGATCTTATATGAAGAAAACCCTAAAGAGTTCACACACACATACACACACAAAACTATTCAATAAATTCAGTAAAGATACGAAGTACAAAATCAACATGCAAAAATTAGTTGCATTTCTACACACTAACAGCAAATTATCTGAAAAGGAAATAAAGAAAACAATACCATTTACATCTGCACCAAAAAGGATAAAATACTTAAGAATAAAATTAATGAAGGAGGCTAAAGACTTGTACACTGAAAACTGAAATGCTGATGAAGCAAGTTAAAGAAGACACAAGTAGAAAGACAAACCATGTTCCTGATTGAAAGACTTAATATTGTTAAAATGTCCACACTACCCGAAGCGATCTACAGATTCACTGCAATCCCTATCAAAATTCCAATGGCATTTTTTACACAAAAAGAAAAGGCAATCCTAAATTCATATGGAACCATAAAGAAGCCTAAGTAGTCAAAATTATCTTGAAAAAGAAGAACAAAGCTGGAGGCCTCACACTTCCTGATTTCAAAACTTATTATAAAACTATAATAATCAAAATGGCATGGTACTGGCATAAAGACAGACATATAGACCAATAGAACAGAATAGAAAGCCCAAAGTAAACTCATACATACAGTCAACTGCTCTTTGATAAGAGTCCCAAATCACCCAAAGGGAAAAGGATATGTCTTCAACAAATAATGTTGGGAAAACTGGATATCCACATACAAAAGAATGAAATTGGAGCCTTATCTTACACCATACACAAAAATCAATTCAAAATGGATTAAAGACTTAAATGTAAGACCTGAAACTGTGGAACTCCTAGGGAAAAAAACATAGGAGAAATGCTTAATGACATTGGTCTTGGCGATGACTTTTTGGATATAATACCCAAAGCACAGGCAACAAAAGCAAAAGTAAACAAGTGGGACTACATAAAACTAAAGAGCTTCTCAGCAAAGGAAACAGTTAACAGAGTGAAACTTGTAGAATGGGTGAAAACATCTGTGAACCATGTATGTGATAAGGGGTTTATATCCAAAATATACAAGGAACTTTTTTTTTTAAGATTTTATTTATTTATTTGACAGAGAAAGAGCACAAGTAGGCAGAGAGGCAGGCAGAGGGAGAGGGAGAGGGAGAAGCAGGCTCCCTGCTGAGCAGGGAGCCTGACACAGGATTCGATCCCAGGACTCTGGGATCATGACCTGAGCCAAAGGCAGCCGCTTAACCGACTGAGTCACCCAGGCAAACCAATATACAAGGAACTCTTACAACTCAATTGTAAGAAATATAATGACAATAACCTGATTAAAAAATGGGCAAAAGACTTAAATAGACATTTTTCCAAAGAAGACATACAAATCATCAACTAGTCAACAGGTACATAAAAAGGTGGTCAGTATCACTAATCACCATGGAAATGCAAGTCAAACCACAATGAGATATTAACTCTCACCTGTTAGGATGACCATTTTCAGAAAACAAAAGATACCAAGTGTTGTCAAGGACGTGGAAAAATTGAAACACTTGTACACCATTGGAGGGAATGTAAAATGGTGCAGCTGCTATGGAAAACAATATGGAGGTTCCTCAAAAAATTAAAATTAGAATTACCATATGACCCAGAAATCCCACTTCTGGGTATTTATTCAAAATAAATTAAAATCAGAATCTCAGAGATAATATGCACTCTCATGTTCACTGCTTCATTATTCACAATAGTCAAGATGCAGGAACAACCTAATGGCCATTAATGGATGAATGTTTTTTTTTTAATGTGATATATACATACAATGGAATATTATTTAGCCTTTATAAAAAATGAAATCCTGCAATATGTGAAAACATGGATGAAGCTAGAAGACATTATGCTAAGTAAAATAAGACTGTCACAGATGGACAAATAACTGTATGATTTCACTTACCTGAAGTATCTAAAATAGCCAAATTCACAGAAGCAGAGAATAGAATGGTAGTTTCCAGGAACTGAGGGGAAAAGGAAATTGGGAGTTGCTATTCAATGGGTATACAGTATCAGTTACATGAGATAAGTAAGTCTGAGAGACCTGCTATACAACATTATGACTATAGTTAATAACACTGTACTGTACACTTAAACATTTGTTAAAAGGGTAGATCTCATGTTAAATGTTTTCATAATTTTTTTTTTTAATTCACCACTTTAAATTGTTGCCCATAGCCCTCAGTTACTCATGCGCACATACACACACACACACACACACACACCCTTTATTTTCATACAGTGCCTAATTAATGTATGTAATTAATTGCATAATTAATGCAATAATTAATTTATTAAATGCTACCTGTGCTAGACTGTTTTAGACAATGAGATACAACCTAATAAGGTAGATCTAATTTAAATTCCTCCTATATAGAAATGGAGTTTCCCTATTTCTAGCATTATTTTATATCTCAATAAATCTAATCTCTTCTAAACATTTTCAAGCTCCTTACTAAGTTACTTCTGACTTACATAATTTACTAGAAAATTCATTAAAGCGTTCATTAATTTTTCACCAATCTATAAACCTTATCACTGCAATTTTTATTAGCTAAGATATAATTAACTAAGCTTGACTTTTTAATTTTAGGGACAAGTCACTTACCTACACTATCAACAATTTTATAATAATTACTTTTTAACTCTATCAGATTTCTTTCCCCATCAGGTCCAGTAATTAGAATTCCACACTTAATATCTCATTGTCAGAGTGACATACATATCTGTCTTTTTTACTATCAATCTTTAAATACTGAATAGTTTGTGATCTTATCTCTCTATCTGAAAGAAACCAATAGCGGGCACCTGGGTGGCTTAGTTGGTTAAGCGACTGCTTTCGGCTCAGGTCATGATCCTGGAGTCCCGGGATCGAGTCCCGCATCGGGCTCCCTGCTCAGCAGGGAGCCTGCTTCTCCCTCTGACCCTCACCCCTCTCATGTGCTCTCTCTCTCTCATTCTCTCTGTCTCAAATAAATAAATAAAATCTTTAAAAAAAAAAAAAGAAAGAAACCAACAGCAATATTGTGCACAAAATTGCAGTATTAAATATATTACAGATATATCCATTAATGGAAAAATTTTATCCTTCTTTCCCGACATTTATATCATATGTACTTCTGACTATCAGCTTCCTTCATGTAGTGAGATATAAATTAAAGGTTAGTGATTCTGGACAGGTAGAAACAATGATTAAGCAATGCCATCTCTCTTGAAACACATATGAATTCACTGAATAGTGTGAATGTTAATCCTGCCAGCAGGTTCTTCCGAGATTCGGTTCCTTTTAAAAGTTAGAGACCAAAATTTATGAAAATAACCAATATGTTCTCTTAAAATAAAATTCTGGAATTGTTTTAGACAATCCACAAATTGTTTTTGTACAAAGATACAACACAAATTCTAAAAAGAAATAAATAAAATGAAGTCATGGGAGGTTTGCTCAAGCTAAGATTTCAGTCAGCTGAGTAATTTCATCAATTTAGGTTTGACCTAATATATTACCCAAAATATTTCCCTTTCTGAGATTTAAAAATTCTGAAGTTAAGAATTTAAATGGCAATTATCTACATTGTTTTTATTTTTTCTTCTTTTGCTTACAACATTATAATCAGTATTTGCAGACAGTGCCTTTATATGAAACATCCAGTGTAATTTTAATGATTAGTCTTTTCAAAATAAAATTTTTATATGAAATATGCTTAATTAAATTAAGAAAAACTCATGCGAAGTTAAGATAAGCTGCTTTCTGACAAGCTAGATGCTACATGAACATTAGGAAGTAAAATGTGTGTTTATTGGAAAAGAAACAGGAAGCATTTGCAAAATAGTTCCAAAGAGTTTTTCACAATTAATGTGCTGTGTGTCTACTTAGTGCCAACAGAAAAACTATGTGATGTATTTCATTCAATATTTTTTAGTCTTCCAATTTAGAATACACGTATAGAATTACTATATTCAAAGATTACGAGACAAATGGGAAAATCAAAGGTAAGCATGTGATCTAGCATATAACAACAAAAATATTATACAGAGAAGTATTTTTCGACCAAAGTCACTGAAACTCAAAATTATAAGGAAAAAAAGAAAAAGTTAAGAGAACTGATCTAAGAAATTCTTTATCTCATATAATGGATGGGAACAAAAATAGATCTTTGAAAAAGAAAATTCTTGACATTTCCAAACCTTCAAGTTTAGAAAAGGCAGAGATTTTCCAACAGTTTTTTTTTTTTCCTAAAGAATCATCTAGAATTTTAAAGCAGCCTTGGAAGTGGGGATTTTTTAAATTAAATAATGTATACTAGAAAGTGAATGTGAAAATTAGCATGTGAATGGCTCATATCTGAATATATTTTGTCAATCAGAAAACATGAATTCAGTACCAACAAAAGGCAAAGTATAAAAATGTGTAAGACACATTTACAAGAGCTTACAATGCATTGATAAAATACATATATATATACATATATTTATATACACGCATATATGTTAACTATAAACACAAAGCAAAATGAATGTGTTATGGATATTTGTGCCTCCCCCAAATTCATATGTTAAGGCCCTAACCCCCTCGGTGCCTGTATTTGGAGATGGGGCCTTTAAGAAAGTAATTAAGTTTAAATCAAGTCCCAAGGGTGGGACCTGGATCAGAGAGCATTAGTGTTTTTATGAGATAGCAGAGAACTCTCTCTCACTCCGTGTATGCACAGAGGAAAGCCCGCATGTGGACACAGTGAGAAGGCAGACATCCGCAAGCCAGGAAGAGGGTTCTCACTGGGAACCAAACACTGCCAGACCTTCATCTGGGACTTCAAGCTTCCAGAACTGTGAGAAAATTAATTTCTGTTTTTTAAGCCATGCAGTCTGTGGTATTTTTTGTGGCAGGCCAAGTAGACTAACACAAAATGAATGCCAAAAGGGTAGCAGAGACAATTTGTGCTGAGCAAGGATACGTGGAATGAACCAGACCACTGCAGGCATGAGGAAGAAAAAAAGATCCTCTAAGGAAGAGGGAACCTATCTGTGGAATGACCGGAGTATGGAAGACTATGTCAGTGGCAGAATGAGTGCAGATTATGATGGTGAAAACTGAGTATGTTCAGGAGACCAAGTACCCACCAGTCCCCAGTAGAGGTTGAGAGTTCAAGGGCAGAAAGAGAGAAACACAGCAGATGAAATAAGCAAACTCTTTTCTATTTCATCAGATTCTCCCCCAGAAGACTTTAATCAGCTCAGGAGACATTCCTGGGGTAATAAAAAGATTATCTATTTAATAAGTATGTGTTCACAGGATGTCACTGCATCTTGGAGCTAGAAAGAGCCGAGAGTTTCTTAGCCCAGTCAAGTGGCCCCACTGTCCCTAGAGGACAAGGGCAAGGCAGACCCTGCAAAGAGAGAAAAGATCTTTCCTCCCAATGGGGCAGGCTACATTGCCCAAAAACAAACAAACACACACTTAGGTTTCTCTTGAAGAGAAGTGCTTATTTAACTAGATCAAGCCAAGGACACTAGTAGAGCCACAGGAAGAGTGGACAGGAAGTGGAGAATTCATTTCCACCCTTCCTCATAAAATAGAGCATGTTACTTGCCAGGAGCCTCTGAGACAGCACAGAAATGAATATCAGCTTTCATCTGGCTGAAGTCCAGGGTCTTGCTTAAAACTGAGAGCTCACAAAGAAATCAAGAATCATGTCTCCTCTTGTGGAAAGGCAGAGAAAGATTTGTGCAGAGTCACTTGAAGAGCTAGTGTAAAAGGAATGTATCCAAGTGAGGTAGAACTTCAATTCTATTGTCATTTCCTCCTGAGAATTTCCTAACTTTGCATACAAAAGCATCACCTACAATATTCATCTGCTGAAGAAGCTGGATAGTCAGGGTAAGATGGGAAATGGTTATTCCACTGCCTTTATTTGGGGCTCCAGCACAGAAGAGGGGCTTTGGCATGTCTGGTCACTACTGGCTATAACCACAGAGCCAGTGAAAGGGAAATTTGCAAGAAGGAAGCAGGAAGAGCAAACTTTTAATTGCTACCAAGGTTTGAGGTTAGGGAATGGGGGGCAGAAAAGTGACAGCATCTCTGTTACAGTAAATCAGACAGGCAGTTTGGAAACCAACATTACAGCTTTTTAGCAAAAATAAATAAGCACTGCATCGAACTGAAATGCTCCGTTAATAAATGCTCACAGTTCTACAAAGTCATGATTAATCTTTGTTCATTTCTCCAATCGAAACAACACGTCTTTTTCTTACATCCCCCCCTTTGTTCTTCTTCCAGATACAGTAGCTAACTAGAAGAGTGTCAGCTCTAATTGGATGATGGTTTGAAGGCTTCACATCACCCGGAGGTTAAGTAATGTAGCACAGAGCCTGTGTTATTCAAAGGGAATGTTTTAGTACACTGGGAGAAATGTGGAGACACAGCAGCTGTGTGAACTCTGGCAGACACGCTGCCCTGAAGAAGCCCTGTATTGTCTCTAATATCTTAAGTTCAGCAGTTTTAATTCCCACTGCTGTGTGATGTTTGACAGTTCATTCATTTAGAGAGCTTCAGGGATGCACAGGTGACTCAAGTTCAGATAGCTATTTTAAGGATGTGTCGCTTCTGTTTATTTTTTAATGCTAAGGAGAACACACTGAGTGAGTCAGAGGAAGACCTTTTGCACACAAAAGAAATGGTTCTTTCAAAAAGGAGAATGTTTTGACATTTAGAGACTAAGCACTTCTTTGGGGGATAGACTTCCTTAACACTGAAACAGTGATTGGTAGCAAAGTTAAACAGAGCCCAACCACATAGCGCCCTCTCTGAATGTTGGGTTTGTTTTTTCTTTTTTACTTTTATTTTATTATGTTATGTTAATCACCATACATAACAGCATTAGTTTTTGATGTAGTGTTCCATGACTCATTGTTTGCATATAATACCCAGTGCGCCATTTAATATATGCCCTCTTTGATACCCATCACCAGGCTAACCCATCCCCCCACCCCCCTCCCCTCTAGAACCCTCAGTTTGTTTCTCAGAGTCCATAGTCTCTCATGGTTCATCTCCCCCTCCAATTTCCCCTAAATACTCATGGCTGTAAAACAGGGATCTAGGCTAACTATGTAAACCTTTCTATATTAGTTATTGCAGAGCCTTCAATTATGCCTCTCCATCCGGCCTGCAAAGGGTGTTTATGAACTTCAACTTGAAGTGAATTAGACACCTTGCCAAAAATTGCAGTTAATGGAGTTAATGGACGAGACTATGCTCTTCACACCAGACAAAAACACACAGGAAACAGGTCTTTGCAATACTACCTACAGTATTTTCCCATAGTAACCATAGTGGGGTTATTGGTCAGCTGTCAGGGATTATGGGGTGCATAGGGACTGATTAAGGAGGTAAACAGAAAGATGAAGGAATGAGCCAGACCACGTGTGGGTGGGGAGGACATAAACCTAGAAAACCTGAGAAGGTCAAAGGCAGCAAGGGTAATAAACGAGGTCTGAGAGCAAATCATAATGTATGCCACAGCTACATTCTTAAGAAAAATATGTGTATCAAAAGTAGTTCATAGGATTTTTTTAGAAGTTAATATAGCATTTCTATTTTTTAAAAAAACTGGTGTACTTACTAATGTAAAAAGAACATTACCAAGAATAAATTAGCAGCCCTTAAAATATTATTTCTTACGCTCTAAACCAACATTTTCATATTTCAATGGAAAATGACTCATTTTGTCACATTAAATAGCAGAAGTCAAAGTAAAAAATCTGTATGGAAATTATATTGAGCTTCCCAGTATATGAAGATAAACCAGGTTACACTGAAATATAAAAATACCAACTTCTCCACAAAATCAATTCTTTAAGTCTAAACAATTCATTGCTCAGATATAAAAGGTTTTTTTAAATAGTGTAGCCCAACATAATTTTTCTTCCTCTCTCATTCTTATATCCCATTTTCTTCGTGTCTCAATCTCCCTCGGGCTCTTAACTAAATTCTCATTGTAGTTACTATATCCAAATAAAAAGTACATCCTGCCAAGTCTTTTTCTGTAATCCATATTTCTTTGCTCTGTCCTTCCATTTCTCTTCCCACAACCTGGCCCAAATCTTTTCAAGTTGCCAGCATTCCCCACTGCTCTAATCGGTTTAGTGGAGGTTGGGAAGTTAAGGGAGGATATGAGAGAAATGTTTCTGGTTCTCCAGGGAACAACAAGTTTGTCCCTGTCCTGCGTGCATCCCCTCCAACCTCACTTTCTTGAGAACCACAGCTCTGTGTTACACATGCAACGCTATTAATCATCTTTCTCAAGTGCCATGTTGATTATATTGTGCCTCTTTTTGGAAGCTTGCAATCATTTTCAGTTGTCATTTTAGTCAAATTGAAATGGATACTCGTTTAGATTTTTAAAGAATAATTGCTCAAATGCACAATACCTAGTTATTTCAGGAACATTTTAAGCAGGCCTTATTAGCACTTCTTTCATCTGAGGATATTTTTATTTTCCCTGGCATATTACATGCAATATCACTGAAGGCTTAGGTATTTAATTCAATTAAAACATAAATGTTAGATGCTTCCTTTTTTTTTTTAACCCAAGATGTTATAATGGAAATGTTCACTGTTCTTGATATGGAAGACAGTCACAGGAAACTGGAGATTTCCTTTGAATCAATAATTAAGTTTTTAAAATACTCAAATTAGTGCTGCATTGAATTATAAGCTGTCATTTCCAATAGTCATTTGTTCTGACATCTCTACATTAGCAAATTGTATTTCTGGAAAAAAACGAGTGTCTAGGGACAGCGTTTTGTCACTATCCATGTAAAAAGTATTAAGAAAAAATTCTGCCTAAGGTTTGTATTTGTATTATCATCAACCCAGTTTGTTCAATGATTTTCAGACAGCAAAAACAATACTTTTTAATAGACAGTAGTCATTTTTAGAAATAAATTTTACATTGTAAGCATAATTTGTTCCTAACGTTTTTCTTATTTTGAAATAAACATTAATCAAGTATGAAAAAGTATTACATTCATCTGATAAATTTGCTCCCTTGGTAAAAGCATAGAAAAAAATGAAACCAAGTTCATGAGAATAGCCTTGAATCGTCCTCATCAAAGTGGTATTTCTATAACACAATCTATAATTGTTTCTATGTGTAACTTGTTCCAGTTATCTACTGCTAAATAACAAACCACCCCAAATTTAGTAATTTAAAAAAATAAACATCATCTGTTTTACTCATAAATATGAAACGTGAGCAGAGTCACTGACAACATCTTTGCCTCATGGACCATCGGCTGGGGAAGGACAAGAAGCTGAGGATGTGTTGGCTGGGGAGAGAATCATCTGAATGCTCGCTCATTCACACATTCAGCGGTTATGATGGCTGTAGGGCGGACGGGATTTTAGCTGTAGTTGTGGGCCAGAACACCTACATACAGTCCTTCATGTGGCTGTTTGGCTTCCTCACAGCAAAACGGCTGACATCGGAGAGTGAACATCTTAAGAGGACAATGTGAACCGGTGTGACAGTTTTATGACCCACCCCCCCAAAGTCACGCAGCATCACTCAGCTGCACGCTATTAGTTAAGGCAGTTACAAAGGTCTTCCCAGTTCAAAGGGAGGAAATATGAAGACTACCAGTTGATGGAAGATTTGTCAGTCTCACAGTGTAGAAACTGCATATGAGATGGGATATACTGTCAAGACCATCTTTGGAAAATACAATTTACTCTATGACTGTACAAATATGGATAATTTCGGAAGACATGGCTCTCCTACAATGTATGTTTCATAAAATACTCCTGCAAAAGCTTCCCTTGCCAAATACTTCTTCTGCAGCAGGGGGAGCTTTTATGAATTTGATTTTGGGTACAATATGAGAAGCTTCTAGGCTGAATATTACCCCAAAAAACCTTCCTTCTGATGAGAAGTATGCTTATCAAACTATCTTGCTTCACTCTGTCAAGAGGTTATTAGGGTTGGGGTTAGGCCACCTTATTATCCCTCTTTGTGGAACATACAATTAACTACTCTGATTCATCCAGAAGAAATTCCTTATGTACCTACAATAAGAAGCAAATATCCCTGGCTGGCCTAACCCTTTACCTTTAAATCAGTCAGTCAGCTTCTTTGTTTCAACATGCAATTATTTTGAACCCTGGCATCTTTGCTTTGTTCCAATCTTAATCACCAATGTTGACCCATTTCACATCCTGTTTCATGACCTTATCCTCAGCCCCAGACCTCTGGCTTCAGCCTCTTGACTGGAGTCTCACTCACTGCCTTTAAATCTGATGATGCATAGGACAGGTTTATGGGTCATTTCCTTGCATATGATTCTCATTTTTCCTCAGGCTACATCTCCTTCCACTACTCCAGACAATAGTCTACTGCCCCTGGGCTGATACCTTGCAACCCAGCCTCTGCAGCCCTACCTGAGCACCAGCCTATGGAGCCACCATTTCCAGGACCTGGGAAAGCTGAAAGAATGATGCCCCAACCGTGGAGAACACAAGTGTGAATTACTCAGATATTCACCTCCAATTCGTTTAGCATCTAGATGAAGAAACATATGTCTAAACAAGTAAATATAATACAAAACAGAACAGAATAAAATGAATGCTGTAAGAAAAATACAAACTCCTTAGCAATATTATTCAGGAATTCAGATAAATAAACAACTACGTAATTTCCCTAGAAAATCATTTGATGCTGACAAATAATTATGTATAATAAACATAAGCTCGTAGTTTACTTCAGTTAGTTGGCTCTCCTTAAAGAAGATAGAAGCACCTTGGGCGCCTGGGTGGCTCAGTTGGTTAAGCGACTGCTTTCGGCTCAGGTCATGATCCTGGAGTCCCGGGATCGAGTCCCGCATCGGGCTCCCTGCTCGGCGGGGAGTCTGCTTCTCCCTCTGACCCTATCCCCTCTCAGGTGTTCTCTCTCTCTCATTCTCTCTGTCTCAAATAAATAAATAAAATCTTAAAAAAAAGGGGGGGGGCGCCTGGGTGGCTCAGTTGGTTCGGCAACTGCCTTCGGCTCAGGTCATGATCCCGGAGTCCCGGGATCGAGTCCTGCATCGGGCTCCCTGCTCGGCAGAGAGTCTGCTTCTCCCTCTGACCCTCCCCACTCTCATGCTCTATCTCATTCTCTCTCTCAAATAAATAAATAAAATCTTTAAAAAAAAAAAAGAAGAAGACAGAAGCACCTGTTGGTGGGCACCATAAAACATAGTGTCCCTGGACTGGACATGTCTTAACAATGAATGACAGCTCCCACGATCCCCATGCTGGGTCTCTCTGCCGCTGGTGGCATGGTGCAGTTCACTTAAATTTCTGGCCAAGAGGATAGATCCCAAGTAGCTCACCACAAAAGTTCATCACAGACAGCCCTACCGGAGCAGAAGAAACAAGTGTTCCTGGTGCTTGGAGATACGCTGCATACCCATTAGAATCTGTCTGATCTCATTTATACTTAAATATTTGGTGAACACACAGTTCTGGCAGTTACTGCCTATGCTGTTGTGTCCTATATAAAAATTCCCACTTGTTTATTCGGGGTATTATTTAAATTTCCTCTATGTGTTTCTTACCCACAATCTAAATGTTGTCTTTGATCTTTTCTTTTTATTCAACTAGTTTGACTCACTGAAATTCCAAGATATATTTTGGCACAAGACGAAAAGAACTGAATAGATTAAATATTTTTCTGATTCTCTTTTAAACTTTGGAGTAAACACAAGTTAAAAGTTATTGTCAATGCCATGTGACTTAATGAAAGGTGCTGTATGTGTTTTTATGGGTACTTCAGAAGAATATTTGCTGCTAATATCCTTTGGATGATATAGCTGAACCTCAGCACATTTTTCCTTTACCAAAATTGTTAGGCCAAGATCATTTTTATGCTTTATTTTTAATTGCTGGAGAAAATCTCAAGCGTTCTAAGAAAGGAAGTTGAAAGAAAGAAAGAAAGAAAGAAAGAGAGAGAGAGAGAGGGAAGGAGGGGGGAGGGAGGGAGAGAGAGAAAAAAAAGAAAGAAAGAACGAACTTCTCTTTATAGAAGCTAACCCTTTGAATGTGGATGACTAATGCTTGAGAAATGAATAAGCATTGCATAAAATTGTGAGTGTTTAGTGGGAGTTTAGTGGGGTGTGTAGTTTCTTCATAGTGTGTGACTATTTTGTAATCAAAGTATAATTTTATTTCTTTGTCTTATATAACACATATAAATTATTGGAATACTGGAAATACAGATAAATTTTAATAAATCAAAATCATCACAGGAAAGAATTCTGAATAATGAAGTCATTCCTGGATCCCTAAATGGCAGCCTGTACGAACAGTGTTCTGTTGATCTGATTGCTGCCCATCAGCAGTTATTTACTCTGGCCCCTGCTTCTGTCACAGTAAATCTCTCATGAGGAAGTATCTGAGTGTGAACTCTGCACTCTGGCCTGAGAATGTGAAGTCGATCACCTTTTCCTGTCATTCTTCTCCTGGCTGTCTCAGTAGGTGGACTAGATGACTTCTTTTGGCAGACTGGGCTCCAGTGGGAGTTGGACCACAATTCTGGAGGCCTGGTCCCACTTCACAGTGGGAACAATTAGTTGAGCCTCTATAGATCCAGTCTCGATATGACTCTAAGAAGTACCAAACCAAATAATCTCTTAAAATAGGACATTCTTCAGTCATAGGCTCTCCCATCAAGGGGCTGCTAGCTACTAGATGTACCTTATATCTACAGAGATATAAAACAGGCTGCTGCAACTTGATTATATACAGCAGGATACATTTAGATGTCAGTGCTATATTTGAAATCCAAGTGTACGGTTAGTTTTAAACCTGATATTTTAAAAAATTGATGGTTTCCGTTTACTAAGTATCCTGGCGTCTGAAATATTTCCACCGTTAAGATACAGCTCAAATCTTTCACTATGGTCACCCAGAGAACCTGGCACCTAAAAGCCTGGTCACTCATGAGTCAAGATTACATCCAGCCAGGCCCCTGAAAAACCATGTACTCACCTGGTTATTTTTCCTCTAACCAAACAAGTTCAGACCAGTATTTCTGAGGATCTATAGGTTCTCAGAACGTTCTCATTTTGCCAGTCCTTTATCAGCATGTACCAAACATTGACTGGAGTGTCAACTGTAACCAACAACTAACTCCCTTTTTGACCTTGGCTTATCCCCTTTCTTATATTTTATTTTTATAGTATAAGCCTGTGTCTGAATGTAAAGAAGCCATCAGTGGAGGGAAATGAACCTGCAAATCTAGGACCAGAGCATATCACTATTCTGAATAACGCTAGCATGCAACATCTGCCTAGCATGGGTAAAATAGAAAGCAATATATACATGGTTCCTGCCCTCATACAGTTGCTAATCTAAGAATCTAAGATGGAAGACAGAGTAACTACAAAGGAAGGAAAGAGGGAAGAAGAAAAGTTAAGACAAGTAAACAGTGTAAAAATGTTAAGAAATAGCAGGGCTTGAGGTGCTCTCAGTGAATAATGTGGGGTATGATCACGTGCTGAAATTTAGGAAGTGCAGCAAAAGCACTCAATCCCATAGAGCTCACCTCCCCCTAAGCCATGGTGCCAGGAATTCCCAAATTAATCCTTTTGCTCAACCAATCAAATTATCCACCATGTAGTAGAAATTATAAACACTTACTGAATAAATGCTATAACAGAACTCTTTAGCTCCAGTCTTTCACCAGATTGCGTCCCAAGGACATAACCTGAGGGATTTAGGAATTTGTTCTAGAACACTAGGCACGTACCAAGCTCAGAGAGGAGCGGCCTAGATGCATGCACACAATTTGCTTACTGCTAACTCAGCTGAAGACAATAATTTATTCTGATTTCCTAAGGTGGACTTTGAAAATTCAATGTGAATGACTAACCATCCTCTAACATGTCTATTTTCATGAAAGAAAAACTAACAGCTACACGATAAAAACCTGTAATATCAGACTCTGGCAACCACATTCAGTACTGACCTACTTACACTATTGGCCCTGTTAAAAGAGAAAAATTAAAACAGATGTGCCTTGATAATCCATTCCTTTTCAATGAAATAGATTTAGCAACTGAATTCCAACTACAGTGCTAAGGGAGACTCATTACAGTGATTTTTCCAATCTAGTTTAAACTTTTCTGTGGTGGGGTGCCTGGGTGGCTCAGTTGGTTAAGCGACTGCCTTGGGCTCAGGTGATGATCCTGGAGTCCCTGGATAGAGTCCCGCATCAGGCTCCCTACATGGCAGGGAGTCTGCTTCTCCCTCTGACCCTCCCCCCTCTCATGTGCTCTCTCTCTCATTCTCTCTCTCTCAAATAAATAAATAAAAAATCTTAAAACTTTTCTGTGGTAATTTTGGATATAGTTAGAGAATAATTTTATGGAGGAGGGTCTTAGAAAGCTAAGGTTCAAAGTTTTGAACCATCTATGAGCCAGTTAGCAGCGCTTTGTGAACTGCATTCATAGTTCTTACCAGTTCTTGGTTCTAAAGGGAACCATCTGGTCATTCATTGAATGAATATTTGAGGGTCTGAACATGTTAAAGAAAATAGATGGCTGACCAAAAAAACCAAACAAAAAAACAAACAAAACTATCACTCCTTGAAAATCTTAAATCAATGGCACTTGATTTCATAAAACATTAATTATGTACCTATTGTACATCAGGTCCTATGCTATTAAGCAGACTTGCAAACCATCAACTGCAACACAATGTGATAAGCCTTTTCATAGAGATATGCACATTATGCTACCGGAATATGAAGGGAGAAGCAGACAACTGATTCATGATGACAAGAGTAGATTTATTGTTGTTGTGATGTTGTTTATTTCAGGGGGCCCACGTGTGTGTTTAGTCTTGTGGCAAAGCTCTTACTACATTCTAGGCACCATACTAAATACATTTCAGGATTTCTCATCTGATGCCCAGAAGCCTAGGAAGTGAGCAGGTATTTTCCCCAATTCAACTTTGTATGAAGGAGGGAAGGAGGGGGCAGAGGAGGAATGGCAGGATATTAAATCTGGCGAGGAAGGAAAAGGCAACAAAGGACTTAGAGCACATGAAGGCAACAAGGAATTACTGAAGAGTTCGTATGCACAGTAGTAACGTGGTCTCCTTTCCTGTTACAAAGACCACTTTACCTTTATATGAGCTGGAAGGTGGTATGTCCTCAGGAGCTTTCTGCAGAGCAGCTTTGCCAGGTCACAAACATTAGGCAGGAGTAGCATCATCCACAGCTGTTAGGAATAAGTCACATGAGGAAACAGGGAGCCCTGATTAAGGTAACTTTACCAAGGCAAGTTAGCATAGCTAGCCATCAGGCCAAGAGCTCTAGCAGCACTGTTTCAAGTCCTGGCTCATTCACTCAATAGCCTTGTTTTTCTGCTGGTGGTATGTTGTAGAGATGTGAGAAGCAATGATTATCTATAAAATACATTGCCAGTTTCTTCCTGATAAATATGATAAAGCTCTTACCCAGAAAATAAAGCAAGGTAGTATCCAAGGTTGGACATTAAATGAAGAACAAACATGCAACCACCTCCCCACTCTGACCCCCCAACACGTGCATACATGCTCAAGGCTCTGCTTGATCTAATGCATGCAGATTGTGTTATATATTGGTTTTTTCAAAAAAGGTTTTATTGTTAAGTAATCTCTACACCAAACATGGGGCTTAAACTCACAACCCCAAGATCAAGAGTCACATGCTCTACTGACTGAGCCAGCCCAGCTCCCCTATATTGCTATGGTTAGAATATACTAATAGCAGCTTCCCTGCACAAAATGAGTAATTGGCTCATGGCTACAGTGTAATGATTATTCATCCCAGCTGCAGATTAGAAATTTGAGCAACTTTTAAAAAATACCCACTTTGAGGCCTCATCTTAGACAAATTCACTCAGAATAGGTCTGGCCAAGGCCCAGGTATTGCTATTTTTAAAAAGGTCTCCAAGTGATTCCGATACATAGCCAGGTCTGAGAACCAAAAGTCTTAGGAAATGCATAAACTGCTGACTGCTGTGTGGTGAATTTCAAATCTTGCCAGGGTAAAAGGTCCTCTTTGGGCCTTCAGGGTTTTGAATACAACCCATCGCTCTATATCCTAAACAAATTACTTGTTTGCTTATCTCAGCATACCTCTCAGGACAGCTACAAAGGTGAAGAGTAAGCGATGCAGAAACTGTCCAGACATGCCACTGAATCCCATGTACTCCTGTTGGCCCATTTTTTCATTTTAAAGAATTGAGTTTTAAATGCAGCCCTTAACGAATTTGCTCAAATCTTTTACCTGCAGTTAATATATGTTACCTCCAAAAGAGCAATGATGACTGAATTATTTATAAAATGGTATACTTCTCAAGGGAACAGAAACTAGAGCCTTTTCCCTACACTGTGATTCTTTCATAATTCAAAGTAGATACTTTGCTAATACAGCTAAATATAATAATAATACTGACAGTCCAAAAAGCAAGTTATTATCGAAAACAAATACAGATATGATCTCATGTCTTTCTTATTGATCTGAGCTATTCCAGTCAACACCTACTACAACTCTATTTTTTTTTTTTTTTTTTTTTTTTTTTAAAGATTTTTTTTATTTATTTGACAGAGAGAGACACAGCGAGAGAGGGAACACAAGCACGGGGAGTGGGAGAGGGAGAAGCAGGCTCCCCGCAGAGCAGGGAGCCCGATGCGGGACTCGATCCCAGGACCCTGGGATCATGACCTGAGCTGAAGGCAGTCGCTTAACCAACTGAGCCACCCAGGCGCCCTACAACTCTATTTTTATTACAGGATTTGAGTGTTATGTTTTTGTTGTTTTCAGCTCATCCTGAATCTTTTAAGGTGGAGCTAAATCTCTCTAAGGGATACTTGTGGCTATAAAGCATTCAGGATAACATGTTTAAACAGCCTTGAGCTTTATCTGCATCTGACAAATGAGAAATCTTCTCTAGAACTGCTTTCCAGAAATGAGAGTGGGCTCTTCCATCCCCTATCAGGTGGATAAAAAATAATTAGCGGAAATGAAAGCAAATTTAGAATACAGAGAAAAGTAGAAAAACATTATCCATAATCTCATCCTCTGATCACAGTTATTATTAAAATTTTGGTGTTTTGCCTCTTAGCATTCTTTTCTATACATCAGATTCCCTCCAACATAGATGTGATGAGACTATATATACAATTTTATATTCTGATCTTTTTACTTAATTGTATGTCATAAATATCTATTCATATTATGATGCAATACACTTTCTATTTTAAAAGAGACCTGAGGCAGTTTAAAAATAATTTCAAGATAAAACATTTAAAGATACAAAGGAAGAACCCATCTAATAGAAGCAGATTCTCTCTGGCACCTGCTTGATAGCACTTGGACTATGAATTTAACATTTCTCTTAACTAAGGTAAAATGGGTAATTTGTGGGTATTATTTGCTCATTTT
Source organism: Neomonachus schauinslandi (assembly GCF_002201575.2). NCBI lineage: Eukaryota > Metazoa > Chordata > Mammalia > Carnivora > Phocidae > Neomonachus > Neomonachus schauinslandi. Next base: position 153,956,905 of record NC_058405.1, read on the forward strand.
ACAACAGAAGAAAGCATTCTTACTAATACAGAAAACAAGGGGCATGCATTAAAATACATAGCATTTTCTACCTAAACTCAATGCAGAAATTTATTACATCTAGGGATATAACTGGGGTGACCATGTCCTTTATCTTCTGAACCAGGGGACTTTTGAGAATATATGGATGATTATTGGTTAATAATTACTGGGACAATAGGACAGCAGAAGTAAACTGGGACTGTCCTAATTATTAATTAATAAGAAAATTAAATGTCACAGATAATTTCTATTACTGTTACCTATTAGGATAATCATCATAAATTATAGTACAATCATGATCTTCTTGTTTAACTTTGTTATTCTTCTTATAACATTCTGTTGAGGGAAGTATGCGTATAGTGTACCCATTACTGAAAGTACAAAGACTAAATTTTAGATTAAAATTCATCATAGTCACTTCCTGTGAAGGTCAATATTACACCATTTATTGAACACTTAAAGTCATTGAGCTATGGAAATATTCATGCATAAAAACTTATAATTTTAAAAGATGAACAGAAAGAATATCACTTTGTGGGGAAAACGAGTACAAGTTATACAGGCTGAAGTTAATAGCACATTTTAATAATTGAGAGTAAATTTTTTTTTAACAAAGATCAGAAGTACTTCTAAGTATATAAAGATGAAGATCTTAAGAAAAAAAAGAATGAAATAAACTCCACAAATAAAGTATTAAAATGAAGCCTACTTAATGCTAAGCAAAGTGGAAAGATAAGCCAACTGTTGGGGAAAAATATTTGTGACAAAAAGAAACCACAAAGGAGTAGCATGAGAATATATATATTTTTAAATCCATAAATAAATGAAAAATAGACAAAAATTCAATAAGGCAGAAGCAGAAATAAGCAGATAATATGAATAAACAATCCACTAACGTGGAAACAAAAATGTCTAACATCTATTTATAAAAAGATGGTCAAATATGTATAATCCTAGATAGGGACATTAACAAACAGTGAGATACCACTTTATACTAACTTATTTGACTAAATGATTTAAATCTAACAATACTTTATTACTGAGTCTTTTTTTAATGTCACTCTTTCATCACCAGGTGTTGGTGAGGACATGAAGCAACAGGTACTACTCGTGGCGATGCTAATTGGTACTACTATTTAGAGAATAATTTTGGCACTGTGTACTAAAATTGAGGTATAAACGTGACAACCAGAAATATGGTCCCCAAAACAACTAGAAATAGCAAGGAGATAGCAAATACACTTCGAAAAGCACAGATACAGCCACAAGAAAGTAAGGTAAATCTCCAGAGGCCAAAAAAGACAAGGGAACTGAAAACGAGAATCATGTTGTATGAGTTGTCAGTGTGGCACCTGGGGAGTTCTCTCAATCCCAACAAATGCAGGGACTTAGATCTTCAAGACCACAAGGGAACAGAACAAGAGGCGTTCGACTTGAGGGAAGCTGGAGTCAGAACTGAGATGCTCCATCCCCTCACCCTACTAGATACCACAAACACACACAAACACACACATACACTTACGCACATATACAGAACACATAAACACACACATATACTTATGCACACACATATAGTGCTTGTATTCTAGAAGCTTACACCTTTAGTGAAAGGGTTAAAAAAATATAGATCTATCTATCAACACTGGGAAATATATATAGTTTGTTTTATATGGACTCTGGGTAGAAAATTATCTCCTCTGAGAATCTGTAACACCAGATCTGTGCTTTGTATAAGATTAGAATTTGAATGTACACTACATAAACCAAGAATCCCTGTTTTAAGAAATTAACACTGAAGGGTACCTGGGTGGCTCAGGCAATTAAGTGTCTGACTTTGGCTAAGGTCATGATCTCAGGGTCCCGGGATGGAGCCCCACATCCAGCTCCTCACTCAGCAGGGAGTCTGCTTATCCCTCTCCCTCTGCCCCTCCCCCCGCTCATGCTCTCTCTCTCTCTCTCTCTCTCTCTCAAATAAATAAAATCTTTTAAAAAGCGAGAGAGGGGCGCCTGGGTGGCTCAGTCGGTTAAGCGTCTGCCTTCAGCTCAGGTCATGATCCCAGGGTCCTGGGATCGAGCTCCGCATCGGGCTCCCTGCTTGGCAAGGAGCCTGCTTCTCCCTCTCCCACTCCCCCTGCCTGCGTTCCTGCTCTCGCTATCTCTCTCTGTCAAATAAATAAATAAATAATCTTTAAAAAAAAGAGAGAGAGAGAGAGAAATTAACACTGAAATGGTATAAGCTGGATGCCTGGCACAAACAAAAGCAAGCCTTCATGGAATGAATACCTTGGATCTGTCACTATCCTTTCTGCAAAGAGACTGTTTAGAGCATTACGGATATAATAACCATGTGAACTCAAAGGGATAAAGAGTGGCCCGGGAGCCAGGAATAACAGAGCTATTATAACCCATATCAAGAGAGGATGAGGGAAGAGAGGAGATGCAGGAATGTAGGAGAAATGGGTAGAAAAAGTCACCTTGAGTGAAACAATGACTTTCATTTGAGAACAGGTGAGGAAGTATACATAATAGAGACATGTACAAGAATGTTCTTTGTATCATTGCTCTTAAATGCAAAAAAGGATACATTTTAAATGCATCAACAGGACAATAAATTAATAAATTGTGCTAGCTATCTATTCATTGGAATATTGCAAAACAGTTATAATAAATGGAAAAGCACTACATTTATCAATATAGATACATTTCAAAAAAAGAGCAGCTTGCAAAAGATTCCTATAACATTTATATAAATTTTTAGTTTGTAAAACAATATTTGTGTTGTTTATATCTACATACATACATAATAAAAGTAAAAAACATGCACAGGAATAATAAATACAACTTTGAGAGAGTGCATAACTTTTAGAACTCAGAAGGGGAATGAAGTTGACAAGGAATACAAATATTCATGTATGTCTGTAGGGTTTTCTTCTTTGTTAATTCTGTTGTAAATACAGCGGTTAATATTTCACAGGCTGGGTAATAGATACATGGCTATTCCTCATTATTTTCCCTGCTATTCTGTATTCTTGAAACACTTTATAATTAAAATCCAAGTCTCCTAATTGCTAATTTAGATGATCAGTCTTCCAAAATGATGCCTTATTAAGCTAAATTCAACTCTGACAAAATATTTGTCTCTATATTATTTAGGTAAAGTTTTCTAATAAATATTTTAAAGTATAGGGTCTAATTTATAGCCAAAATTATACATGTTTCCCTTTAAAGAATGCTATTTATAGCATTAGAATATTGGGGGAGATACACCGGAAGTGTCCACATGGGAAAAAAAGAGGCTGTAAAGAAAAACGATACAATTAGAGGCAAAATTATGGCCAATCTTCACGTTAGATAGATTTACTTTCATCAGAATTAGGACATCTCTGATATACCTAAAATTATTAGGCTTTTAATTTTGCTTTCTTATTGATTCATACACCTGACCTCATTCCAAATCTCTTGAGGAAATTAACTGAATATACACTCACATATATGTATATGGATCTCATATATATGCATATTAAACACACAGATGTATAAATATATGAGGAGTATAATGCTGTTTGTCTTGACAGGAGAAAGTGGTAGACTAAACTGAAATTGAAAAAGATCCATTTTGAAAGCATAAAAGCAAATGTGTTAATATGAGGCAGGGATAAAATATTAAAATAACTAATCACATGCCTGTCTTTGCCCTTCTTGCCTTCTGAGCAGAGAGGATTATTTGCTGTTTGAGCAGATCCCCGGCCGGGGCCTTTGCCATGCTGGTGAGCAGGGCTGCAGAACTGCTGATTTATGTGGTTACAAGGCACAATATAAGTTCACTAAATTTGAAGAAGTAAAAGAAATCTCCATGCGACATTCCAGGCTGGAAAGTCAGTCTGCACAGACATCCAATTTCTTATTTAATCCTTTCTGAAAGAAAAGAGGAAGGTAGTGACAGAGAAGAGTGGAATTGCTCAGAGCCCTTGCTCCATTTCTCTGGCAAAGAATGGGTCCCCTGGAAGCCAAGCTGCCACCAGGGGACATCTGGAACGTTGGGGAAAGCCTGCTTGCTTCCAGGCACCCTATGCCAGGGTCTGAAACATAGGTCTAACATACATCCCACTCGTGGGCCCTGGAAGTATTTTTACTTATCTCTCTCACCCGAGAGCAGGAAGCTTAGTAAATAAATATTCATTGAGTGAATAAGTGTGGATGAATAGTTGACCCATGCCCCCAAAACACTACAAAGATAACAGACTCTTATCACTGAAAATTTTCTTGTCTAGGTGAAAGTCTTAAGATCTAAAATTAGGGGGTGCCTGGGTGGCTCAGTCGTTAAGCGTCTGCCTTCGGCTCAGGTCCTGATCCCAGGGTCCTGGGATCGAGCCCCACATCGGGCTCCCTGCTCCACGGGAAGCCTGCTTCTCCCTCTCCCACTCCCCTGCTTGTGTTCCCCTCTTGCTATGTATCTCTCTGTCAAATAAATAAAAAAATTTAAAAAAAAAAAAAAAAGATCTAAAATTAGGAGTTCTGTGGGGACCCACAGACACAAGTTCTTGAAACACTGTCTAGCTGAAAGAGCATATGTCAAGGTGGAGTATTAGAATTCATATGTAGGAGTGATAAAAATGTACACATAACTTAAACATGCAAAGACAACATAGCTCTGTTACTTCCCAGAACTGATTTCACATTTTTTACAAGCTCCCACTGAATACTGAAGTTGACAGGGTATGGGTTGAGGGGGACATCATGTCCATATACAAGATTTCATGTTCACAGATTTTAAATTCTTTGGGATAATTCACCTTTTAGGTAAATACTTTCAGAGATTCTCTCTTTTTCCCTGCTTCTGCCAACATGGCATTTAGCTTTGTGGTAGAGCTTACTTGGTTTCATGGTGGTGCAGAAGGGATCTTCAAGATGCTGTAAGCAGGTCTAATCCATTCTCTGGTCCACCATCAATTTCTACTGCAGTTTCTGAGGCGTGGCTGGCCTGTCTATTCCAGACTGAGATTCATGGACCCAGCCATCTACCTCCATTCCTAAAATGGCCATAGCTTCACATCCACCCCCGAGTACACCAGCCCCACAAGTTCTTTCAGCACCTCTACATTCACATTCCACTCCCTTCTCTATCTTCCACCAGGATACAAGGATTCAAGATCCCCAGCCCACTACCAATAGTCCATGGGAGATCAGAGCCCTGACTTAGGTTCAACTACTAACTTACTCTCTCCACCAATGCTATACTAGTTCTCCCAAACTGCTGGAAATACCTCCAAATGCACTGGGAGCTTCTTCTACCTGCTCAATAGCCACACTCCACCACCTCTCAAATCTAACTTAGTCTCACTCATCTTCCCTTTTTTGATCCCATCAAGTTTATAAGAAGACTATCCTCCCTTCCTGCAAAACTGAAAATTGCCTTTATTCCTGGCTTATAGAAACCTTGATATTCAAACCCACCAGACCTACGTCTTAACATATTAATGGAAGCTTAAAGAACTTCTAAAACTCATTCTCTTTCTACAAAGCATAACTTTGGGGGACTACGGTTTTAATGTGGATTTAAATATCCAATTAGAGATGTTAAAAATTAATGTTCTTTTGCTTATATGCTGTATCAATGCTAATCTCAGAGACAAATGGAGCTACTTCGTAGTAAGGAAATCAGAAAATGAAGCAACAAGCACAATTGTGCTGCAGCACAATTTGGAGAACCAGAAGCAGCTGAATTAGATTGGTACCAAAGGAATATACAGGCAAGATTTGCCATAGACTTGAATTATCACTGTATAAAGCTACTTGGAAAGAAGAGAAAGACACACAACCACCACAGCAGTCCTAAGGAAGCACAATCAAATTTTGATTTCATAAAAGTTGCCAGGGTGAACCAAGGGAACCAAAGTAATGAGGTATGATTCAGTCTCTTGAGAGTAGATTCTCAACAATCACAATTCTGGTGATTGGGAAAAAGTGACTACTTTGGAGGCATTTATGGGACCCTCTTAAAGCCAGGCCGGGATTTAGGTCCTAGTAGAACCTGAGTGTTTCTCTTAATCTGCTTCTAGTGTGCCAAGATTTACCTTAGGATTAACTTAGCAGCTAGGCAGTAATTTTCTGACTTTTTTAGGATGTTTCACACTGTGGGATAAAATCCATAACAGCACAGGAATGTCTAGAACTTCGGAAGGGCAGAAGCAGGTGCATCAGTTTTGACTGTGGCGAGGAGAACCAACTCGTGGCCCACTGCAGCCAGTATTCAATGAACACCCCAGATTCTTTTTCTGCAATAAACACACCTCCTGGATGAGGAGGGAATGAAATTCTGGTTGATTTCTGGGACCCTCTATGAACAGTTCCAAGTTCTCCAGAACCCAGATTTAGTACAAAAATATTTGACAGGCAAAGCCCTACTAAGCCAATTATAGAAGAAAGAGGTCCTGACGGCTGAAGAGGAATTCTAAAGAGCACATGGGTGTTTGGAGTAAACACCTAGAAAAGAAAATGGGAACAGTTAGTTTCTATTAGTGGAAACAGCTATTTTATGATATAGAAGAATTAAATGACTTAAGAAATTTAAGAAATGATTAAAGAATATTTTCAGAGTATTTATATGTATATTGAGGAAGACAATTATATCATTAGCCTTCTCTCAGTCTTCAAGAGTTGTGGAGTTGGCATTTTACACCAGTTAGATTGGCTAAAATTAAAATGACAAGAAATAACAAGTGTTGACAAGGATGTAGAGAAAAAGGAACCTTTGTGTACTGTTGGTGGGAATGCAAATCGGTGCAGCCACTGTGGAAAATAGTATGGAGGTTCCTGAAAAAATAAAAATAGAGGGGACCCTGGCTGGCAAAATTGGTAGAGCATGTGACTCTTGATCTCAGGGTCATAAGTTCAGGTGCCATGTTGGGCATACAGTTTACTTAAGAAAATAAAAAATAGGGGTGCCTAGGTGGCTCAGTTGTTTAAGCAACAACTCTTGGTTTCGGCTCAGGTCATGATCTTAAAGTCATGAGATCGAGCCCCACATCAGGCTCCACACTCAGCGTGGAGTCTGCTGGATATTCTCTCCTCTCTCTCTCCCTCCCCTTCTGCTCTTCCCCTCACTCACACACATGTTCTCTCTCTTTCTCAAATAAATACATAAAATCTTTAAAAGTAAAATAAAATAAATAATTAAAATTTAAAAAAATAGAAATACTATATGATCAAAGAATTCCACCATCAGGTATTTACCCAAAGAAAATAAAAACACTAATCAAAATGATACATGCATTACATTAGCCAAGATATGGAAGCAACCTAAGAGTCCATCAATAGATGAATGAATAAGGAAAAGGTGGTTTGCATGTACACACACACACACACACACACACACACACTGGAATATTACACAGTCATAAAAAAAGGCGAGATCATGCCATTTGAGACAGCATGCTAATACCAAGGTGGCTCAGCTTATTCAGGTTACATATATTAAAGGTATATGTTTAATAAGATTTACTAATTTATGCCTTTTCTACTTTTTATCTTATTCATTTAACAGTACTCATTATTTCTGTTACTTTATAAAATTACAGAAACTTAGAGCTAGGAAATATTATAAAATTTAACTAGCTTCATACCATCACTTACTGATAAGTAAATCAAAGGCTAATGAAAAAGCTCCCAAAACACACAGTTAGTGAATGACGCAGTAAGAGCCAGAGAGAGGTCAAGAAATCAAGTTTCTTTTTTTTTTTTTTTAAGATTTTATTTATTTATTTGACAGAGAAAAACACAGCGAGAGAGGGAACACAAGCAGGGGGAGTGGGAGAGGGAGAAGCAGGCTTCTCGCGGAGCAGGGATCCCGATGTGGGGCTCGATCCCAGGACCCTGGGACCATGACCTGAGCCGAAGGCAGACGCTTAATGACTGAGCCACCCAGGTGCCCAAAGAAATCAATTTTCTTGATTCCTGCTATCTCCAACAAGATATGGAAGCCAAAGTTTTCTTCCTTTGAGGAAGAAATTAACATATCTGGCAGAATGCTTAAGCAAATTTCTGATAAGTTTTAATTTAAAGTCTTGTTATGGGACACTGTTTCCTTCCCAAATAGCTGTCAAGACAAAAGTGACCTTTAACCAGACCTTTTTTTGCCATTTATATCTAATCCAGGTGTTCTCAAATTTTGTCGCACCTCAGAATCACCTGGGATAGTTTTTAAATTCCCAATGTCCAGATCAAACACCTTACCAATTAAATCAAAATGACTGGGAGTGGAAGCCAAGTATCAATATCCAGTATGATTTAAAGATCCTTCCCTAAGACGAACCATGAGAGACTATGGACTCTGAGAAACAAACTGAGGGTTCTAGAGGGGAGAGGGGTGGGGGGGATGGGTTAGCCTGGTGATGGGTATTAAAGAGGGCACATTCTGCATGGAGCACTGGGTGTTATGCACAAACAATGAATCATGGACCACTACATCAAAAACTGATGATGTAATGTATGGTGATTAACATAACAATAAAAAGGTAAAAAAAAAAAAAAAAGAATAGATCTAATACAAAAAAAAAAGATCCTTCCCTAGCTGAGCCCACTGTCAGCAAACCACTGATGTAGCCGAACAATGATTAACACTCTCTTTCCCTCTATGCCCCCTTCCCTCTCTCTCCCTACTCCTCTGTCTTCCTTCCCTCATACCCCTCCAACACACAACACGCCCCCCACATACAAATTTCTATCTCTGTCTCTCTTTTTCTCTCAAATGGCCCCTTGAATCTTGACTCTTGAAATTGGTCTATTAGGGGCTTTTTCTTTTGCATGGATTACCTATTTTTCTAAAGTTTATCCCTCTTTTCATTACCTTTCAAAGTTAAATGATATGCTTGGATACTTCAAAAAATAATAACTTTTAAAGACAAATAATACATTCCTTAAAGTCTTTACATTTATATTAGGAAAATCTAAGAGAATCCAGTTACTCTGGATAAATAAAATCACAACTAACAATTTACTGTCAGAAAAATAGTGTTTGATTAATACCAAATAACTATTTAACTAAGCACCTTACCTTTCTTCCATGATTGTGAAAGCACTTGCTTGCTCTTCATTATACAATTATTGGACTGCTAATGCCTTTATGAGCTCTAATCACTTTTTTTGGCCTCTTCTCATCCATGGCTGTAGCTCTAATTGAGTTTACTAAGGAAGTAAATTATGCAATTGTCCATAAGATTGACAAGCCAATTTTCCTACTTCCTAAACAGCTAGTCACAGGGGTGCCTGGGTGGCTCAGTCGTTAAGTGTCTGCCTTCGGCTCAGGCCATGATCCCAGGGTCCTGGGATCAAGCCCCGCATCGGGCTCCCTGTTCAGCGGGAAGCCTGCTTCTCCCTCTCCCACTTCCCCTGTTTGTGTTCCCTCTTGCTGTCTCTCTGTCAAATAAATAAATAAAATCTTAAAAAAAAAACAAAACAGCTAGTCACAGAACCACATTATCTAGCAGATAATATAAGCAATCAGAAAAATTTCCATTATTGAAAATCTTATTCTTCTGTCAGATTATTTTTCTAAACTTTGTTCCCTATGCATTCATTAACTTGCAGTAACAAATTATACGATTAAAGTATACGAAAGCAGCCAAAACTAATATTATTGCTAGAGCAGAGAGAGCTATTTACTGAACTTCCAATATGTAGCAGGCTCTAACTGAGCACTTTATGCCCATTACCTTATTTAATTTTCACAAAGATTCTAAGATATGTCCTTATTTCATAGTAAGGTAAATTGAGATTCTCTATAAGGTTAATTAACATCCCCAGGGCATCCTGGTTGGGAGGTATCAGATAGGATTTATACTGTCAAAAAATTTTAAAAGACCACCAGATTTTTATTGTTGTTAAATCCAAATTTATTGACTAACCAGACAAAGGAACATAGGCCAGTGAAGAAATCCACTGAGTAGTTGATTGAAGGAAGAAAAGTCAGGGGTTTAACTACCAAAAAGGAGGAGTCTGTGATGTTTATTGTAGTTAAGCACTAAAAATTAGCCCTCTGGATAAAATCAAATAAATATATATCATCTGTACATAGTTTGTTAAAACAAATTCCAATTGCCCCAAGGACTTGTATCCAGAATTTATATATATTTATATATTTTTTAAAACTTTCAAAACCCATTTTATTAATTAGGTAAAATATTTGAGCCAACACTTCAAAAAGAAGATACACAGATGACAAATAAGCACATGATAACTTAATCAAATGTCATCAGTCTTTAGGGAAATGCAAATTAAAACCATAATGAAATATCACTACAAACCTACCAGAGTAACTAAAATTCAAAAAAAATCACAATACCAAACGCTGACAAGGATGCAGAGCAATTGAAACTCTTTTACATTGATAACTGGAATGCAAAATGGTTAAGAATTTTTGGGAAAGGTTGGCAATTTCTTAAAAAATTAAGCATATGCCTTTCATATGGCCCAACAATTGTACTCCTAGGTATTTATTCTACAGAAATTAAAATTTACTTCATAAAATCTCTGTACATAAATGTTTATAGCAGCTTTATTCATAATCTCCAAAAACTGAGGGGAAAAAGCAAATATCCTTCAATAAGTGAATGGATAACAAACTAAGTTATACGATGGACCACAGTTCATCAGCTAAAGGAACAAATTATGACAAGTGCAATAACATGGATGAATCTTAAAGAATTATGCTAAGTGGGAAAAAAAAACTAGCTTTAAAGGTTCCACACCCTATGATTCTATATATATGATATCCTAGAAAAAATAAAAATATAAAAACAGAACAGATGGGGAGTCCATAAGAGCTGCAGTCAAATACCCCTGCAAAGGGGTAGCAGGAGAAATGTTTGGGGTATGATGGAATTGTTCTGTGTCCTGATTATAGTGGTGACTGCACAAATCTATGTAAGCGTTAAAAGTCACAGGACTACACACACACACACATGCACTTTTATGGCACGTTAGTATTTAAAAATAAAATGGAAACTTTAGTGAAAGGAGGGAAAAGTCCCATTGTTCATTCATCAGCAACGAGTCTTCATTTAGGTTCAATAGGGGTCTGATATATTGGACATTCAAATTGTGTGGTCATTTATCAGCTTTAGTTGATTGGAATCAGCTGTGATAAAACCCCAAAATTCAGCTTTTATATCTCCTAGGAAGGTGCTGCTGTAAGCTAAAAAAAAAAAAAAGACATTATGTTTCTAGTCCCTCTTCTTGGTGCTCCTTTGGCCTGAGGCAACACAATGAGCACACAAAAGATCAGCAAATCATCAGATTTCAGAGTCTACACCACCCTATTGGTTTTAAGTGTCATTCTCACAAAATTCCACTGTATTTATTCAAGTTATTCAAGTTCTTTTGATGGAGAATTATCTGTTATATGAACCTGCAAAATAATGACCGTTCAAAAGCTCTTAAGGCCCTATTAACAATATACGTGACAGTAGTGACAATTAGAAATGACACAACAAATGTTTATAAAGTATTCCTTAAAAAAGTTTCTATTTGGACAAGCCCAAACAAGTGCAATATCTAACGAATTGGTTTTTCCCTTCTTGGACATCCAACTGGCTTATTACTAAATTTTACATAAGGATCCAAATGCAATAAGAGTTATTGGACAGCACAAAAATGTTAATTTATTTAGTGAGTAAAATATCTAAAATGATTCTATTGGCTAGCACCTTGAGACAAGTTTAAAACTTTTTTGTTAAGTTTGTATAGCACACACAGTACACAATGCTATTTGGTAAAATTGTAATTGTAAGGATAGTTTCAAATGTAGCATTCAAGGACTTCAAAGGAGAAACCTGTGCTCAAAGCAATGAAAATCAGGGGCGCCTGGGTGACTCAGTTGCCTAAGTGTCCTACTCTTGATTTTGGCTCAGAGTTGGCTCCTGCTCAGCAGGGAATCTGCTTGTCTCCCTCTTCCTCTGCCCCTCCCTATGCTCTCTCTCTCTCTCTCTCAAATAAAAAAAAAAGCAATGAAAACAATTAATTCCAACCTGTCCTGGCAGATTTGATGTCAACAGACAGCTGGAAGAGAGAAGAAGAATTCATCGTAGATACCACTGGTATAAAAATACCACAACCCAAACTGGCATATAACTGCTTCCCTAAGGGCAAGGTCCGCACCGTCAGTTGATACTACCACAGCATCAGTGCACCAAGTCACACTTATACAACCTGAAATTTGAGTAAGTTATGTTAGCATAATTATCAGCTATCTTAGGTCAGAACTCTATAACCTAAAGTATGTGAAGTACACTAACCTAAGTATAACTTGAATACGAAAGTATATAAAAGTATACATAACCCAAGCAGTGCGAAAATGTTTTCCGTAATCAATTTGTTGAGTGAAAATTTGTTATAAGTTATTTCTGGTGGTGCTATCAGCAGGATTTTACATTACATGGATTATAGAAAAGCTGTTATCCTTTTTAAGAAGTATTCATGTCATATTTGTAAGAATTAAAAAAACACTAAGAACATACCTTAAATTTTTTTACTATTATAACTAATTTTGCTTTTTTTATAAAACTAGTGGCTGAGTATTATCAACCTGGAAGGCATAATTTTTACTGATAAGGTTATTAATTGTGGGATAATCATAAATTAATTTCCATGGGTGAATCTTATCACAATTGCAGCTGGCAACATTTTTAGTAGAATATTCTTTTTTTTTTTTTGAAGGTTTTATTTATTTATTTGACAGAGAGAGGCACAGTGACTAGAGGGAACACAAGCAGGGGGAGTGGGTGAGGGAGAAACAGGCTTCCTACGGAACAGGGAGCCCGATGCGGGGCTCAATCCCAGGAACCTGAGACCATGACTTGTGCCAAAGGCAGACGCTTAACGAATGAGCCACCCAGGCGCCCTAGAATATTCTAATAGATAGAAACCTCCCTGTATTCCAGAAGGGATGACAAACTCAAGTTAATTAAATTTCCTGATACAATTATGGCTTTGCTGAATCCAACAAATAGTTACCTATATAAAGTTTGTCCTAGAATTTGGATGGTCAAAAAAAAGATAGAAGTTTCATGATTTAAAACAGTTAATATTATTATTAACTAGTAGTCCTACTAGTAGGTATTGATCTGAGTATTATGTTATCTGTTTAGATAGCTGGGAGTATAAAATATAAGTGAATTAAACTTTGCCACTTAGTGAGGAGTCTGAAATACTGAATACATGCTCTCGGAGGGAAAAATAAAACAAATCTAAAAAGTGATAATGATGTAAAATATAAACTTGTCAAATCACTATGTTGTACACCAGAAACTAGTGTAACATTTTGTGTCAATTATACTCATATAAAATAAAATATACTTATATAAAAAGATAATAAATAAATAGGAATGATAATGATGAAAATTAAAGATTGGTGATCAACAACACTGCCCAACACAGAACTTAAAAGAGCTGAAACCAAGGCACAAGCAGAAAGAATTCTTTTTTTTTTTAAGATTTATTTATTTATTTTATGGGTGCTGAGTGGCTCAGTCTGTTAAGTGTCTGCCGTCAGCTCAGGTCATAACCCCAGGGTCTTGCTATTCAGTCCTGCGTCAGGCCCCTGCTCAGCAGGGAGTGGGCTTCTCCCTCTGCCCCTCCCCCCAACTCATGTTCTCTTGAACATTTTCTCTCTCTCTCTCAAATTAAAAAAAAAACCTTTAAAGATTTATTTATTTTAGAGAGAAAGAGAGCACACGCAAGTTGGGGGGGAAGAGCAGAGGGAGAGAGAGAATCTCAAGCAGACTCCCTGCTGAGTGGGGAGGTGATGTGGGGCTCAACCTCATGATCCTGAGATCACGATCTGAGCCAAAATCAAGAGTTGGACACTTAACTGACTAAGCCACCCAATCACCCCAGCAGAAAGAATTCTTAAACACCAGGCCAAGCCAATGGGACTTCCAAGAGAGGAACTGTCAAGAACATTTTCTAAGATGGAACAAAGAAATCATATGACTATGCCTACCTAGCCACTGGGTCAAGAGAGAAAGCAGAAATTAGAACCACTAAGACTCAAAAGTCAAGGATGGAGGTAGGAAAGGAAAGAATGGGAAACAAGCAACATGCACCAGGTCAGGCATGGAACTGGTAGAAGTCACTTGAATGCTGAGTACTCGTTCAGAGTGAATCTCAAGATGTAGTTCTTGGGCGCCTGGGTGGCTCAGTTGGTTAAGCAACTGCCTTCGGCTCAGGTCATGATCCTGGAGTCCCTGGATCGAGTCCCGCATCGGGCTCCCTGCTCAGCAAGGAGCCTGCTTCTCCCTCTGACCCTCGCCCCTCTCATGTGCTCTCTCTCTCTCTCATTCTCTCTGTCTCAAATAAATAAATAAAAATCTTAAAAAAAAAAAGACAAAACTGACATTATTTAACCAATTGCAAAGTTCTGCTAGAGGAGCTGACACATTAAATAGTATTGTTTCATAGGAGGAAAAGGAGAAAAATTAATTTAGAAGACTAGTCATTTGACACAAATAAAATGTCATACTTCCAGCGTGATATAAAAGGCACATTCTGGAGGTGCCTGGGTAGCTCAGTCGATTAAGAATCCAACTCTTGATTTCAGTTCAGGTCACGATCTCAGAGGTGTGAGATCAAGCCCCATGTCGGGTTTCATGCCAGGAGTGGAGCCTGCTTAAGATTCTCTCTCTCCCTCCCCCTTTACCCCTCCCTGCCTTAAAAAAAAAAAAAAAAAGACACATTCTGCAGACTCACATGTTAAATTATGGTCTTCAGGTATAATGTCCTTAAAAGAACTATTAATATTTGCAGGAGATTTTCAGTTTTATGCCTTTGGGTTTTCATTGGCCAGTTATATTATTTTGCATGTGTGTCACCCCCACCCTCACACCTTTTTAGTTGGTAAAAGTTCATAAATATTCTACATGAGTTATCCTTGAGAATCAGAAATTTACCACTTAGTTTGGCACTTTAATGCATTTTTTTTTTATTTTTGAGAGCTATTAAAAATGTTAAAGTGTTATCAAATACCAAAATGGATTAATAGGTTTAACTTTACAACTTAAAATAAATGGCAATACCACTAGAAGGAGAGCAATCAGATCTCTCCAGATGCCCTCTAGAGCAAGGCAGTTCAGCCTCTAGCCTCCATACATTTTTCCATATCCACCTAACCTGAAATCCCCATTTCCCTCTGGCCCTAGTGACTGGTGATGACTTCATGAATTTCATAGTCCATGGCATGGGCCACAGCACAGTTGGCTGAAACCTCAAGAGGCTACCTCCCTGCTGAAACCAGAAGGAATGAGCTGTTCCCATTTCATGTTCTGGTGCAATCTGTTTTATCAACAAGGGCCCTGCCTGTTTTCCTCGATAATACTTCTAAGTTTATAAGCTAGAAGAGGTTTCCTGAAATGAGAAAGTATACTCCAGCTTGAATAATTACCCCCTATCAAGTAAAAACAAACAATAGTGTTTATGCTTTTAAAACAAAGACATCTGTCACAAAATCACCAATGCTAATATATAATTTTGTAAAACTGCAGTTCTCACCAATGACAAAATCCTTAACTCCAAATTTGGTAAAAGCCTATGGTAAGTTTTTAACTCACATTACTCATATAGATAAAGATTCCATCAAGGTAACTGACTATATCACAGATGAACTTCGAAAACACTACGCAAAGTGAAAGAAGTCAGATATAAAAGGACATATAGTGTATTATTACATTTATATGAAATGCCCAGAAAGGGTGAATTTATAAAAACAGAAAGTAGATCAGTGATTACTTGAGGCAGACGGTGGGGGAGGGGACATGGACATGGACATGAGGGTTCTGATTGGGGAGATGAAACTCTAAAATTCATTTATGGGGGTGCCTGGGTGGCTCAGCTGGTTAAGCATCTGCCTTTTGGCTCAGGTCATGATCCCAGAGTCCCAGGATTGAGCCCCACCTTGGGCTCCCCACTCAGCAGGGAGTCTGCTTCTCCCTCTGCCCTTCCCCCTGCTTGTGCTCTCTCTCACTCTCTCTCTCTCAAATAAATAAATAAAATCTTTGTAAATAAATAGATAAATAATAAAATAAAATTCCTTTATGGTGATAGTTGGACCACTCCGTGAAGTTACTCAAGCTCATTGAATTACACACTTAAAGTGGGTAAATTCTATGACATGGGAAACAGATGTCAATAAAGTCAAGGGATGGGAAATCTGTCTTTTTAAATGACAAGCAGGTGGGTGGGATCTCAGTTGATAACATACTATAGTGTATTTTACACAGTGCTCCAGGTTGAAATGTAGACAATTTCCTTAGAATTGAATAAAGCATCTGGCCATGACCTGATCACTATTATAACTACACAAGAGATGCAGTATGTGATTTCTACTCCATTCAAGTAACAGTAACAATAGAAGCACTGAGTAACAGGTAAAAGACTGAATTTACTCTGCGGCTCCCCCAGAAATATTCAAGGCTGTGCAGTAAGAGAAAAGGAGACTCAACAATGAATGTTACACGAGATTGACTTGAGAACAAAAGCACTCCCCGGTGTTTTTAAAGTGTTCATCACCTTTCCAGGCTCAGTCTCTGTTACAGATTGAATGAAGGCCTGGCATTCAACTGCTTCTCTGCTTTAAACATACAGTCCAAAATATTATGACTCCTTGAAAAGCTATGAGAATATGCTGGACTGAGCTCAAATTTAAGAATGATTCAAGAAAGTCAGAAAAGATTTCTGCTTAGAAAGTGGAGCCACAGTAAAACATTTTAGTTTTTCTAAGTGTATACAATAGAAACTTTCTTGACACATTCATTTAGCTACTCACACACACACAAAAAAGAAATAAAACAAAACAAAAAACAATCCAGTCCCTCTCAGAAACACACTGGTATGCCCACGATGTGCTGAGTGCTCCAGTCCATAGTTCTCGCTCTCTCTCTCTCAAGTCCATAAGCCTAGGCACATCTGCTCCCATCAATTGTGTCCCATGTTTACCCAAATACTGCTATTTACTCCCAAATCATTATTGTAATTATGTTATTTAATTAAATATTATCAGTGATGTCAATGAAACTGGTGGAATAAGAACTTCCAAAAAACTTCTTCTCTGTCAAGGCAATAAAAACACTGAAAAAATTTGTCAGAATCAACGTTTTCAGAACTCTGAAAATTAACTGTTTGCAGCAATCCAATCATTTGGTCTTTTTCCTTATAAGGACAAGTTTTGTAGCAAGTTTTTAACTTGCCATATTATCCTCTCCCCATCCCAAGCTATGTAGTAGATTTAAAAACCAACAGTACATGGGGCACCTGGGTGGCTCAGTTGGTTGAGTGTCTGCCTTCGGCTCAGGTCATGATCCCAGGGTCCTGGGATCGAGTCCTGCGTCAGGCTCTCTGCTCAGTGGGGAGCCTGCTTCTCCCTCTCCCTCTGCTGCTCCCCCTGCTTGTGCTTCTGTTCTTTCTGTCAAATAAACAAATAAATCTAAAAACAACAACAACAACAACACAATCATGGTAAAAACAAACAAAAAAACACAGTAGCCTAGGGACCAATGGATGGGGCAGAGTGGGTTGGAGCTCTTCAGAGCCCCATTCCCAGAGAATGGACATTATTTGACAGACCTAGTGGTTCCCTGAAGACCTCACTCACAAGCTTAGCTGACCTGACTCAGAGCTGGTCCTGTGCACAAAGAGCATTTTCCCCAAAGACAATTAGTCAAAAATAATCAGAGGAAATTGGTTAACATCACAGTTGCCAGAGGTGGTGGATCAGAGAGTGAATGATAAATTAACCAAAAACTTGAAAGGAAAGGCAGGTTAAGGAGATATCCATGGGGGGGTGGGGGGGCTTTGAAAACTCCAACATACTCCTGGGGATCTAGAAGGCCAAGTACATGTGTAGGTCATACCTATTTTTTGAATTTCTGCTGTAATTATCGTCAAAACCATATCATTTAACAATTACAGAGTAGCATATATGACTTTTAATTATAGGTTACTTTTGTTCCCCCAACACTGTATTAACAGCTAACTTTTATATAGCACCCTGGGGCAGCACTGTTCTAAGTGCTTTAATGTGTTGGTTTATTTAATCCTCATAATAAGCTATTACTCCCATTTTACAGAGAAGAAAACTAAGGCTCAGGGTACTTAAAATCCCAAGGTCAAACACTACCACATGGTATTTGTTGAAGAACTCATTATTATCATCTACCATTATCACTGTTATAATTGAGATTGAAGTCTGTATCACTGTAATCAATTGATATAGAATGAAGCAAATACTCACTGATGAACTTTAAAATATACAATATCCTCTCAATCCAATTTTCTCAAAGATTAAGCACCAAACAACCTGTATCAGAATCACCTTGGGTATTCATCACACAAGAATTACTGAATCAAAAGGGTGATGTCCCAGGAATTTATCTTTTAACTGAACTCCATCTTTTTCCTACTTTTTTTTCTTTTAATTCAAACTCCTATTTACTAGCTACTTAAAAATGATTACTTAATACAAAATTTTCTTATAATTTGGGTAAAGGAAATGTAAGGCTTTTAAATTTTTAATTCAAAAGTTCTTAAACTAATTTTATTTTCCAATGTGTTCATGGATTAAAGCAAAAAAAGAAAAGATTAATTTTCTAGCTACCATATATTTAAAGTCCAAATATTTTCTGACCAAAACATCTGTCACAATCTTTATGAAAAGATTTTTCTAATTTTTTTTTCCTTTCTTTGGTGTTTAGAATAAATCTTTAGATAATTTTTAATTCACTAGAGTTTAAAATTTGGGATCAGCTAACAGGGAATCATCTGAAAGATACCAAGGAAACCATCCATATGTTACAAAGACAAATTTTCACAATGAGCGAAAATAAAAACTATAGCATTAAAGTGACTGCCTCATTGTCAATCCAAACGGTTTCACTGTGCTGTGGTTCTACACTAGGTTAAATATGGTAATAATTTCAAAGCTACATCAGCAAGCAAGACCACCGAACCACATGAGAGTTCATGGGCACACACGAAACTTCGGCCACAGCTTGAAAGGTATGCAGAGATGCTTGCACACATACTGGGTCTTTGGCACTAAGCACAGTAGTGGTTGTACCTCCAGTCCTTGTACATTCCTTCGGAAGTTCAAAATTTGGAAATACTAATCTCTAAGCAGATTATGTATTTATTTACTCAACTAAATCTTAAGTATAAACAGTTCCATACTCTGGTCTACTTTTTCTACCTGTTATTATAAGCTAGATAGAGGAATGAATGAAGCTCCTCCAAGTTGCTCCATTTAACACCTGGAAAAGGAACCACAATGAGAGGAGGATCAAGGGAAGCCCCAGCCTAACTGTTGAGCCAGCTCTTCTCCCCTTTGACTCATTAACCATAATCTCCAGAGAGCACAGAGGTGGAACCCATGAAGAATGTGATGACACTGTGAAGTGACTTCTCTGGAATTAATACCTTAGGCATATCGATGGGAATTAGCAAATGCTGATTTTAAACTCAGCGCTACTGCAGGCATTCAGTGAAAGAAGATACAGACTTCTTATATCTTAGTTGGGGACAGTGTCATAAATGGCACTAATTAATGTTAAAAAAGGACTAGCATATAGTACATAGCGAAGAAATTTTTTTAAACAGATGCTAGGCTAGAACAGAGTGGTTGAAAAGAGCAGATTTCAGAATCAGACTAGCATTTGAGTTCTGGCTCCACCATTTATTTACTAGCTATGTCTTTGCATCTGTGTTTTAATGTTGCTAAACTAGAATTTCCATTTCTATTTAATTATTATAAACCTACTTCCAAAAGAGTTCTTATATGGATTAAAAGTCAGCTGCCATACATACTCAATAACAAGAAGAATATTAAAAGCAACAATTATTGAGTGTTTGTTATCTGCTAGGCATTTTTCGAAGTATGAACTCATTTAATTTCTTAGGAATCTTCTGACGGGTTACAGGGTAGAATGCTGAGACACAAAGAAGTTATATATCAGGCTCAAGGTCAACCCTAGTAAGTGGTGGAGCTGAGAGCTGACCCCATGACCCTTAGTTATGGTAACGTTTTGCCTTTCACAAATGGTAGCCAAAAGGGGGAGGTACCAGAGACAGGAAATGGGGCAGATGTTTAGTCACACCTCTAGGACACCTGGTTGCAATATAAGGAAATAACTGGTAGATGGTAAACTTTTTATTAGGATACATATACAAGAAGCCAGAATCTCTGCAAGGAAATGGGATATACCACAGAAACTTGGCAGGCCAGAGAGAGTGGCATGATATATTCACTGTGCTGAATGGGAAAAAATATGTAGCCAAGAATACTTTATCCAGCAAGGCTGTCATTCAGAATAAGAGAGATGAGTTTCCCAACAAAAACTAAGGGAGTTCATGACCACTAAACCAGCCCTGCAAAAAATATCAAAGGGAACTCTTTGAGTGGAAAAGACAGACCAAAAGCAACAAAGACTAGAAAGGAACAGAGAAAATCTCCAGAAACAATGATTTTATAGGTGATACAACGGCACTAAACTGATATCTATCAATAATCATTCTGAATGTAAATGATTAAATGCTCCAATCGAAATACACAGGGTGTCAGAATGGGTAAAAAAGCAAGGCCCATCTATCTGCTGCCTACATGAGACTCACCATAGACCTAAAGATACCTATAGACTGAAAGTAAGGGAATGGAGAACATTTATCATGCTAATGGAAGTCAAAAGAAAACTAGAGTAGCCATACTTATATCAGACAAACTAGATTTTAAAGCAAAGACTGTAATAAAAGATGAAGAAGGGCACTATATTATAATAAAGGGGTATATTCAACAAGAAGATCTAACAATTATATATATTTATGACTCCAACGTGGGAGCACCCAAATATCTAAATCAATTAATAACAAACATGAAGGAACTCACTGATACTAATATAATAATAATAAGGGACTTTAATACCCCACTCACAGCAATGAACAGGTCATCTAAGCAGAAGATCAACAAGGAAACAATGACTTTAAATGACATACTGGACCAGATGGACTTCACAGATAGTCAGAACATTTCATCCTAAAGCAGCAGAATATATATTCTTTTCGAGTGAACATAGAACATTCTCCAAAATAGATCACATACCGGGTGACAAATCAAACCTCAACAAGTACAGAAAGATTAAGATCATACCATGCATATTTTCTGACCACAACGCAATGAAACTTGAAGTCAAGCATAAGAAAAAATTTGGAAAGACGATGAATACATGGAGGTTAAAGAACATGCTACTAAAGAATGAATGGGTTAACCAGGAAATTAAAGAAGAAATTTAAAAAATACATGGAAACAAATGAAAATGAAAACATGACAGTCCAAAACCTTTGGGATGCAGCAAAAGCGGTCCTAAGAGGGAAGTATATAGCAATACGGGCCTACCTCAAGAAGCAAGAAAAGTCTCAAATACACAACATAACCTTAAATCTAAAGGAGCTAGAAAAAGAACAATAAAGCCTAAAGCTAGCAGAAGAAGGGAAATAACAAAGATTAGAGCAGAAATAAATGATATAGAAACAAACAAAAAAAGTAGAACAGATCAATGAAACTAGGAGATGGTTCTTTGAAAGAATTAATAAAATTGATAAACCCCTAGCCAGACTTATCAAAAAGAAAAGAGAAAAGACCCGGGGCGCCTGGGTGGCTCAGTTGGTTAAGCGACTGCCTTCGGCTCAGGTCATGATCCTGGAGTCTCTGGATCGAGTCCCGCATCGGGCTCCCTGCTCGGCGGGGAGCCTGCTTCTGCCTCTGACCCTCCCCCCTCTCATGTGCTCTCTCTCTCTCATTCTCTCTGTCTCAAATAAGTAAATAAAACCCTTTAAAATAATAAAAAAAAAAAGAAAAGAGAAAAGACCCAAATAAATAAATTCACAAATGAAAGAGGAGAGATCACATCCAACACCACAAAAATACAAACAACTATAGGAGAATATAAAGAAAAATTGTATGCCAACAAACTGGGCAATCTGGAAGAAATGGATAAATTCCCAGAAACATATAAACTACTTAAACTGAAACAGGAAGAAATAAAAATTTCAACAAACCCATAAACAACAAAGAAATCTAATCAGTAATCAAAAATCTCCCAACAAACAAGAGTCCAGGGCCAGATGGCTTCCCAGGGGAATTTTCCCAAACACTTAAAGAAGATTTAATACCTGTTCTTCTCAAACTATGCCAAAAAATACAAATGGAAGGAAAACTTCTAAACTCATTCTACGAGGCCAGCATTACCTTGATTCCAAAAACAAAGACCCCACTAAAAAGGAGAATTAGAGGCCAACATTCCTGATGAAAATTCTCAATAAGATACTAGCAAATCAAATCCAACAATACATTAAAAGAATTATTCATCACCAGCAAGTGGGATTTATTCATGGGCTGCAAGGGTAGTTCAATATTCACAAATCAATCAACATGATACACCACATTAATAAAAGAAAGGATAAGAACCATATGATCCTCTCAATAAATTCAGAAAAAGCATCTGACATCATACATTCTTGATAAAAATCCCTCAACAAAGTAGGGATAAAGGGAACATACCTCAACATCATAAAGGCCACATATGAAATACCCACAGTTAGTATCATCCTCAATGGGGAAAAACTGAGAGCTTTTCCTCTACAGTCAGGAACAAAACAGGAATGTGCACTCTCACCACTGTTATTTAACATAGTACTGGAAGTTCTGGCCTCATCAATCAGACAACAAAAAGAAATAAAAAGTATCCAGATTGGCAAGCCAGAAGTCAAACTTTCACTACTTACAGATGACTTGACACTCTATATAGAAAACCCTAAAGACTCCACCAAAAAATTGCTAGAACAGATACATGAATTCAGCAAAGTCACAGGATACAAAATCAATGCACAGAAATCTGTGGCATTTCTATACACCAATAATGAAGCAGCAGAAAGAGAAAATAAGGAATTGATCCCATTTACAACTACACCAAAAATAAGATACCTAGGAATAAACCTAAACAAAAAGGTAAAAGATCTGCACGCTGAAAACTATGGAACACTTAGGAAAAAAATTGAAGAGAACACAAAGAAATGAAAAAACATCCCATGCTCATGGATTGGAAGAACAAATATTGTTAAAATGTCTATACTACCCAAAGCAATCTACACATTCAAAGCAATCCCTATCAAAATACCACCAGCATTTTTCACAGAGCTAAAACAAACAATCCTAATATGGAACCACAAAAGACCCCAAATAGCCAAAGCAATCTTGAAAAAGAAAAGTAAAGCTGGAGGCCCCCAATTCCAGACTTCAAACTATATTACAAAGCTATAGTCATCAAGACAGTCTGGTAATGGCACAAAAACAGACACACAGATCAATGGAACAGAATAGACAACCCAGAAACAGACGCAAAACTATATGGTCAACTAATCTTCTACAAAGCAGGAAAGAATATCCAATGGAAAAGGGACAATCTCTTCATCAAATGGTGTTGGGAAAACTGGACAGTAACATGCAAAAGAATGAAATTGGACTTTCTTTTACCATACACAAAAATAAATTCAAAATGGATGAAAGACCTAAATGTGAGAAAAGAAACTATCAAAATCCTAGAGAAGAACACAGGCAGCAACCTCTTTGACATCGACCGTAGCAACTTCTTACTAGACACATCGCCAGAGGCAAGGGAAACAAAAGCAAAAATAAACTATTGAGACTTCATCAAGATAAAAAGCTTCTGCACAGCGAAGGAAGTAATCAACAAAACTAAAAGGCAGCCTACAGAATGTGAGAAGGTATTTGCAAATGACTTATCTGATAAAGGGCCAGGATCCAAAATCTATAAGGAACTTATCAAACTCAACACCCAAAAAACAATAATCCAGTTAAGAAATGGGCAGAAGACATGAATAGACATTTTTCCAAAGAAGACACCCAGATGGCTAACAGACACTTGAAACGATGCTCAACATCACTCATTGTCATGGAAATATAAATCAAAACCACAATGAGATACCATCTCACACCTGTTAGAATGACTAAAATTAACAACTCAGGAAACAACAAGATGTTGGTGAGGATGCAGAGAAAGAGAAACCCTCCTACTCTGTTAGTGGGAATGCAAACTGGTGCAGCCACTATGGAAAACCATATGGAGTTTTCTCAAAAAGTTAAAAATAGAACTACCCTATGACCCAGCAATTGCACTACTAAGTATTGACCCAAAGGATGCAAACATATTGATTTGAAAGTGCTCATGCACTCCCATGTTTATAGCAGCATTATCAACAATAGCCAAATTATGGAAAGAGCCCAAATGTCCATCAACTGATGAATGGATAATGAAGTAGTGTATATATACAATTGAATATTACTCAGCCATCAAAAAGAATAAAATCTTGCCATTTGCAACAACGTGGATGGAGCTACACTGTATCATGCTAAGCAAAGTAAGTCAGTCAGAGAAAGACAAATACCATATGATTTCACCCATATGTGGAAGTTAGGAAACAAAACAAACATAGGGGATGGAAAAAAAAAAAAAAGAGAGGGAGGCAAAGATCTGTTTAACTATAGAGAACAAACTGAGGGTTGGTGGAGGGGAGGTGGGGGAGAGATGGGCTAAGTAGGTGATGGGTATTAAGGAGAGCACTTATAATGAGTACTGGGTTTTATATGTAAGTGATGAATCACCAAATTCTATTCCTGAATATTCCTGAATATTACAGGATTACACTATATGTTAACTAACTAGAATGTAAATAAAAAATTGATACCAAAAAAAAGGGAAATGGGATAGAAAGCAATCACTATTCTACTCAGCTACCTGTAAGGGGGGAAAAAAACCCTCTTTATTCCTTTGAAATAACTACTAACTGTAACAGAACAACAATGTTGTGATAAATATCAAGATTTTATACCCACAATAATGCATACACATTTATGATATTCCCTGCAGCCTAAACAGTCTTTGTTTCAGTTGCTGTTACTTAAATCAAGCAATCGTATCCTACTCTCACTTGGAAGCCACTTAGAGCACCATTCTTTTCAGCAGCTTGCCTCACTGCTCTGGGGGGCAGCTGGTACCTAAACTAGGAGGGAACCTCAGCAAGTGTTAGAACAGCCTTTAATCTCTATAATGACAGCTCTTAGACCCTAATTATCCAGGCAAATAATTCATGCTACAACAGTGGGAGCAAAGGCCCCTTTTGGTCTCTTTCCTCCCAGTGTTTTCATCAAACTAAACGCAGAGAAGATCGTGGCAGTTATCCAAGGTGGACTTGCCATGAATCAGAAGACTGCCTCTCTGGAGAGGTCAAGACTACCTTAAGGATACTTGATCACAGACATGGAACAGTTCCCCAAGACCTGCAATTTAATCAAGCCTCACTAAATACTAAATGACAGTCATCTGGTTGCTAACTCCAACTGTTAAAATCTAGTCTTCTAAAAATGCAGAACATTTTTATCTTAATATGTTCCTTAAAAATATAAAACCATAGTTTTCATATGAAATGGGGCCAGCATAAAGACAAGAAAAGAAAACATAAGATATCATACCATTACATGCACAGACTAAGAAGAAAAATCAGAAAGGAAGATATCCCTGTGGGCTAGGGTACGTGTAAAAGATTTTATAGTAACAATATTCTTATCCCCATTTCACAGATGAATAAAATGAATTTATACAACCTGTGCATGGTCATATAACCTATAGGTAAGAATTCAGACCCAAGTGTTCTGACATCAGAATCCAGACTTGCTCCACTGTGCTGGACTATCTCTCCTGAAATGGTATTATTTGAACTGGGCCTTGAACAAGTACAGAATTTATCAAAATTAAAAGAATGTAGGGCATTCCAAGAGGGGAAGAAAATAACAGCAAAGGCACAGAAGTAGATTGGAAAGTCTTAAAAGGATATAATAAAGAGGACGTCACAACATATTGGAGAATTTAGCAAGAGATCAGTTAAAAATATGGGAAAGAAGGCCTCAAGAGAGCAAAATGAAGAAAGTGGTAGTTTAGAGAAACCAATGAGATAGCTGTGTTTGAAAATAATGTCATTTATTGAATACCTTCTATGTTCTAGGCAAACATTATCTCACTCAACCTTCACAACTTTGTAAGTTTAAGTATTAGTATTTATTATTTCTCCTGCTCTAACAGCAAAGTGTCTCTAAATATGGAAATCCCATAGTACTTCTCTAAATTTAAGTACAAAGCAATAAAGTAAACAACATGCAGATAATATGAACTAACAGAAAACCTTCTTTCATGCTCATATTTTTCAATCTGACACTGATCTTCAGAAAGAAAGTCAGGCCAGAGTTATTACACTTTCAAGATCTAGAACTTAGGGGCGCCTGGGTGGCTCAGTCGTTGGGCGTCTGCCTTCGTCTCAGGTCATGGTCCTGGGGTCCTGGGATCTAGCCCCACGTCCGGCTCCCCGCTCCACGGAGAGCCTGCTTCTCCCTCTCTCACTCCCCCTGCTTGTGTTCCCTCTCTCACTGTGTCTCTTTCTGTCAAATAAATAAATAAAATCTTAAAAAAAAAATCTAGAACAAAATATCAAATTATACACCATTTTAAAGAACTATCATTTATAAATGGAGATGCATAGCATGCAATCACAAAATTGTGTATGAACAAATAGATTTCATAAATAGAAAATGATTAAAAAGTGTAATTAAGTTTGAATGGATAAGTACTTAATGAAGCATTTTATTCTACGCACACTCTTTAAGGAGAAAAAAAATTATTGTGGTAAGAGCTTAACCAAATGTTATTGATATTAGGTTTCAGAGCAATTCAATTCAATAACTATTGGTAGAAGATTCACTGTGCTAAGCATTTCCAGAGTCTTTGGCAGAACCAGCACTTCCAACAGGCCCTACAACACTAGTGGTCCTGTTTTATATCTTATGTGCTCCCACCCTTTCCTCTCCTTGCACAGCTTAGACCAGGGACTACACCCGACTCAAAACTAGACAGTGCTTAGTCTGCCCAGCAACCCACAATAAATTATGGCTGGGCTTAAAAATAGGAATTACAAGCACCCCATGTTGGAAATCTGAACTAAGAGACTATAGAAAAAATTGCCAGATAGTGATAAAAGCTGAAAGATTCAAGTTGCGTATGGTCCAAGCGAGAACAGTAGAGGCATTGTGCCGTTAGATTTAGAGGAAGCGGGTTTGACAGAGAAAACGTGAGGTGGAAATGAGACGGGCCATGCATACCCTGAGGGAAAGAGAGAAAGAGATAAAAACAAAATCCTCAGTTTTTCATGTTTTTCCAGTTCCATTTCCCAAGAGTCTTATACATACTCTGGTGCCTGTATTTATATTTCTGTGTGATTTTACCAGTTGTCCTTACAATAACCTTCTTGTTGAGCACTTCTTAGTGCTTTCCTGTTCCCTGCCAGCAAGATATCCCTGCCTAAGACACCTGCCGTGATTCCAGCTCAGAACTATCATCCCAAGGGTTCAAAGATGACTTACAGAAAGTCTCTGATCCTAAAAATCTTGCGATCAAGTGGAAAACAAATACAGGCACATAGCAAATATAATACAAGACAGACCATGTAGAAGAGTACAAAGTAAATCAAAGTACCATGGGAAGGATGTCTGGTTCAAATTAGTTGTATCTAAGCCGACTTCTTGAAGAAGGTAAGATTTTTACTGGATATTAAACAATGTTAGGGTTTAAAAAGTAAGGAAAGATAGAAAATTATACTCTAGTGCAGGGAGAAATTGTCAGTAAACGCAGTGGCAGAAAAGGGCAGCTTCACTGAAGAGAAATTGTTTTGAAATGATTTTACTATGTAGTGCATATAGGAGAGTTTAAGAAGGGATAAAACAAGTATGGTACACACCATAGAATGTGGAAACTGAAGAGCCCATAGAGCTTTTCAATTAGAAAAATAAGCTTATTAATATAAGGCTGTAAAAAACTTAAAATTCTGTATTTAGTATTCACTAGGAAGTAATCAAGATAAGATACCAGTTATTAGGGTAACTGATTCTTATAGTCCTGATCTTAGAAGGATCCAGAAGGCCCAGAAGTGATTTTCTATAGTTAAATGTATAAGCAAGATCAATGAACGCATTTACAAGGAAAGGAGTTCCACAGGTCCATGTAGAAAGAGTTGGGAAAGAAATCAGTTGCAAAAGGATAAACCAAGAGGAAGGGAAGGACAAGGCAGTACAAAGTTTAAAGTATGTGAGAAAATAGATACTTTGTGAGTGGCAACCAAGAACGACAGATCTGAGGAGCATGTAAGATTAATTAGCTTCAAGGTTCAAAAAAACTCAGGTGTAAAGTAATTGTAGTGGTTTGCATTTATAGTACAGAAATGATTTTTCAAACTACAAAAATTATCAGTGTATCATGGTGACTCAGTAGGTTAGTGAGTAATCAGACCATGATAACCAAAACACTGAATTGGGTATTTAGAACTCAGCTATATTTCTAGATCATAGGAAAATTCCTTTATAACCTAACTCCTGTGAAGGGTATTAAAACTAAACTAAAATCTATATATATCAGACACTTGTGTTTCTGAAAAGGCATTAATCCCTTCAAAATGGAAGTGTTATTCTTTTTCCTCTTAACAGAACATTATAAATTTTATAAATGAATTTCATATATTCAAGCAGTCTAAAATTTAAAATATCAATCTAGGTACCATATTATTTATGAGGCAGTCATTGGAAAACACTTGAACTCTTTCTGCCTTTTCCAAGTGGCTTGAAGAAACATTTGGTGTATGGCGGTACTTGCTTAACTCGGGAGTTATTCAGTGAAGTCTATTAATATGCTCTAGACTATGGGGGGAGTTGGTATCAATAAGGGAGACAGCCATTACAAGAGACACTCCTTAATTGCTGCCTAGTTCATTATTTTGTTCTCATTAGATAAAATGGCAGTCATCCCCTACAAAATAATCCTAAGTATGAACTGAAGCACTGGGTTCCTTCTGGGATGAAGAATGAGAAAAATACGTTCAGTGTTATTCTTTATATTTTATATTATTTGGAAAACTATGATCAGGACTTCAAAAAATTAAACTAGCATATAATATAAATTATTAATAACTTGATGACCCAGGAGAATGATGAACAAGTACTTGAATAAGTCCGTGTTTAAAATCAAAATAAAGGGGCGCCTGGGTGGCTCAGTTGGTTAAGCGACTGCCTTCGGCTCAGGTCATGATCCTGGAGTCCCGGGATCGAGTCCCGCATCGGGCTCCCTGCTCGGCGGGGAGTCTGCTTCTCCCTCTGACCCTCCTCCCTCTCATGCTCTCTGTCTCTCATTCTCTCTCTCGCAAATAAATAAAATCTTAAAAAAAAATTTTTTAAAATAAATAAATAAATAAAATAAAATAAAATAAAATAAAATAAAATCAAAATAAAGAAACCCCCTCCAGAACAAAACTGGGGCATGATGAAAACTCATACCAATGTCTATGAAAAATATCTGCCAACCAACTCTAATATCTGAGTACAGATTTCATAAAATATCTTTAATGTGAGGTCTCTGAAGGATCCATCTAACAGTATTTCATTCAGAAAACTTTAATGAGGAAGGCAGACTTCTCTTCTTGTGAACTGCATAAACTTTAAGAAGTTACTTTATCCCTCAGGTCCCCATTTCTACTTATTTGAAGTAGAAAGGGTATTGGTATCTTTCTCACAGGGTTATTGTAAAGATTATACGAGATAGATGATGTTGGAAATTTCCCGGCACTGAGTACTCAAAAATATTGGTTCCCTTCTTTCATCTACTGCATCATCATTTGGTCTTCTAGGATTAGGCCTACAATAATCACACTCTGGAGCTAAGTAATTTTAGCTTTAGGCAGTCAGCTCTACAAGCTCTCCTTGAAATCTCTGATGTGTAAAATATACTTCTTAAATAGAAACATAAGGTACAATATGAAGCTAGTATCCTTTGGGGATAATTTAGACAATCAATAACGAGCTCACACTTGCAGTAGTTGAAAAATAAAGGAAAAATGATAAAGAACTGCTTTCTATACCTTTTGATTATTTAAAATCCAAGAAGTAGCTAAAATTTAGAGATGACTGAAATTGAATTGCTTTTCTGCATTCTGCAGAAGATAAGAAATGTGTAGATTGTATCCCAACTACTTTGAGAAATTCCATTTGTTTACCCAAAATAAAAGTTCAGAAAATGATGCATATGTACTTTTACATATTTCACTGAAAATAAACATTTTTAAAAAGTGATACTTCAACCAACAAAGTTAAATGGGCTGTAAAAGAGGCACACATCTAAAACCACCTCCAGGTCACACTTCATTCATCATTTCATTGTGATGTGGTTAATTTTAAAGATACACAATTTTCACGATATGCTCAAAAAGTAAAAGTACTTGAAAGCGATTTCTTATGCATGAAGCACCTTGAAGGCAATTATAGGTTATATAATTGGTCATCACATTTTGTTAAACACCAAAACATCCTAAATTGCAAGTCAACCAAGTATCTTTAAAGCAGACACATAACAGGTTTGGAATTAGAAAATAAATGGTCTTGCTTCTAAATTCCATCTTAATTCACCCATTATCAGGCTTCATTCCCCCAAATTTGATGCATTTTATGTCAATCAAACTGATTACATTTTTTCGATAAACTGGAGTCATCAACCCTCCCAACAACCTGTACATTGCTAAAGACTATGATTTGGGAAGAACAGAGACGTTTTGCAACAAAATTGTCCCTTTCTCAATATAATCTTTAGTGGTTTTTTAGTGTTTGTTTTTATTCATCCTTTGAGAGTTCTTAAACTCTGTGTTATGTCACATCATTTGGGGACTTCAAATGATTAATTCATGAGGGCCTATGGACATTTGGTTTAGATTAGATTAAGGGTCAATCATAGTTAAGTCCAAAATGGTCTCTTTGAATCCTATTATTTCCAGTTGATTTCATTCTTCCCCCATGTCAATAAGCTCTATGCATGGATCTTGTTCACATTTTATATAGGTGAAAAAAAAAAACTGCCCAAGATGAGATGGCAGTTCAAGTCACTACCAGAAAAAAGTTATCTCAAATGTATGGTGGTTAATGGAGAAGTAATTTGGCCCAAATTATAAACAACAGTATGAGAGATGGCATTATAAATTCTTAGTATCTAGACCCTCATTCATCTTTACAATTCCAGACTCCTGATCTATAGTCACACATCACATGTTCCATCATGTGACAGTGAGACTGCTGAAGGTGCCTGGGAGCAGGAAAAAGCTATATAAGCCAGGAAAGGCGAAAATACACTACTAGTGCTTCCGCCACCCTATACCCAGAGTAAACATCGTTCATCATGCCACTCCCTTTTACTGCATTTGTCTGGAAATCTTATATACAACTCCATTAAATGATAAAAGCTAAGGTTAAAATTATGTTCTAAAAAAATGCTCAGTGTGACTCATTTCCTTCTCATTGTTATTAATAAAATAACTGTACGATAATAATTCCTTAATTAAAATATTTTAGTTCCTTAATTTAAAAAAAAGTTTTGCTATAAAGAAGTGTCAAGGGCGCCTGCGTGGCTCAGTTGGTTAAGCGACTGCCTTCGGCTCAGGTCATGATCCTGGAGTCCCTGGATCAAGTCCCGCATCGGGCTCCCTGCTCGGCGGGGAGTCTGCTTCTCCCTCTGACCCTCCCCCCTCTCATGTGCTCTCTCTCATTCTCTCTCTCTCAAATAAATAAATAAAATCTTTAAAAAAAAAAAAAAAAAGAAGTGTCAAAAGACAATAAAAGATGTTATATTGCAAATGACCTGTTGTTTTTTGTCTAAAAGAGATTACTAATTTCTTCAAATAATATGCAAATTGATCATTCTGAGTTTATATATTTTAACTTTTTGTTATGAAAAATTTCAAATACTAAAAAAAGTAGAGAGAATTGTCTAATGGATGTACATATCAGGCAACCATCTCCAACAATTATTAACTTTCTGCTGTTCTAATTTTATCTATCCTTTTACCTTTTTCTTCTAAGGTATGTTAAAAGTGAATTCTAGAAAGCATGTCATTTTACAAAAAAATACTCATAAGCATATATCTCTATCATAAAAGAACTTTCTAAAACATATCACAATATCATGAGCACACTCACAAAATTTCCAATGATTTCTTAATATCAACTAATAACTAGCCCATATTAAATTGTCCCCAATTGTCTGAAAATGCCTTTTGAGTTTTTTGGTACAAATCAGGAATTGAGATCCAATCGGTTGATAAATCTCATAAGGTATTTTTCAATCTATCATATTCTTCTCTCCTCTTTTTTTATTTTATTTTATTTTTTTTTTAAAGATTTTATTTATTTGAGAGAGAGAATGAGATAGAGAGAGCATGAGAGGGGGGAGGGTCCGAGGGAGAAGCAGACTCCCTGCAGAGCAGGGAGCCCGATGCGGGACTCGATCCCAGGACTCCAGGATCATGACCTGAGCCGAAGGCAGTCGCTTAACCAACTGAGCCACCCAGGCGCCCTTTATTTTATTTTTTAGAGAGAGAGTGAGTGAGGGTGAGGGGCAGAGGGAGAGAGAAAGAATCTTAAGCAGAGCACAACGCAGGGCTCAATCTCACAACCCTGAGATCATGACCTGAGCCAAAATCAAGAATCAGATGGTGAACCAACTGAGCCACCAAGGTGCCCCCTCCTCCTTATTTTTTTTAAATGCTTTTTGTTGAAGAAATTGTGTCACTGTATATAGAATTTTTCCATCTTGTATTTAGCTAACTGGATCCTTATAATGATGTTTAATATGCTTCTCTATCTTCTATATTTCCTAAAAGCTGGAATTAGAAATAGAGGACTTACTGATTCAAGTTTATTAGTTTTTTTTCTTTTATCAAGAATATTTCATGCACGGAGATGTTCATTATTGTTTTACTTCAGGAAGCACATGCCTCCATTTGCCCACTTACTGTCCACAATTAAGAGGGGTCCATCCATTGTCAAGTTCTCCATCATCCTTTCACTTAATGGTTCTAGTAGCCATTTTTGATTGTTGCCTCAACCCATTATTTCATTAGGGCTTATAAAATGGTAATATTTAGCATACTCCTCTGCATTTAATAGCAATGGTTTTTCTATAAATAAGAAATTCTCTCATATAAACTATTAGGTATTCTGAAATACAGCCCATACAGAAAAACTGCATGAGAAATAACTGATTCCGTCCTTTTATCAATTTTCAAAAAAATGATTTGATGCCCTAGCTACCACCAAAGGTGTTAAGGTTTTGTGTTTTTGCTTTTATGCTTGTTTGGTGTTGTTTGTGTGTATCATTAAGTGTTTCACTGCACTGTGATTCATTATTCTTTTGCCCCATCTTTGGCCAGTAGGACCCCTTCAGGTTGGCTCCTGTGTGATTTTGACATGATCGTTAACATGCTCGAATAGCTTTCTCTTATCTGTTCTGACAAGATGTCCCAGACTCCTCTTATACAATTCCTAACCCGACCTACAATCTGTCATTTCTCTAAAGAGTCTTCTTTGTTTGGTTTGGGATTTTTTAGTGGAAAAATGGTATTTAGATGCCTCTGAGTTACAGAATAGTCATTGTGACTGTGTGGCCATTGCTTCTAGGGCTTTTCAGTGTACAAATCAAAAAACAGGTATTTTCAGATTGAGAAAAATAAGTAAGCCCATATGTCTCCAAGTTAACAGTTACAGGATTTTTACTTAATGTCTTTGATTTTATAGTTTTTTTTTTTTTTACTGTGAATATCCTGGTTCCTAACATTAACATAATTACTTATTTGCTTTATCCTATCTATTTATCTATGTATCTGTTAATAATAAAGTAATGCCAACATTACCAGCTGCAATACCATTGAAAGCAGTTTAAAATTTCCGTGTGGTTTTGTCTTTATAATGTATCTCGCTAGTGCTGTAAAGTTAAAACACTGTGTTTTAAAATCACTGAAAATTTATTCTTCTCATAATTCTGTGACACAGAATTAAGTTTATTAGTTTATTAGTTTGATCTCTATTTTCTAGATAGATTTGTTGTTTTCTTTTTAAATTAATTTTGTTGGGCGCCTGGGTGGCTCAGTTGGTTAAGCGACTGCCTTCGGCTCAGGTCATGATCCTGGAGTCCCTGGATCGAGTCCCGCATCGGGCTCCCTGCTCCGCGGGGAGTCTGCTTCTCCCTCTCCCACTCCCCCCTGCTTGTGTTCCCTCTCTCGCTGTGTCCTTCTCTGTCAAATAAATAAATAAAATCTAAAAAAAAAAAAAAAATTAATTTTGTTTTTGTTTTAAGATTTTTATTTATTTGTCAGAGAGAGAGAGTGAGAGATAGCACAAGCAGGGAGAAGGAGATTCCCCGCTGAGCAAGGAGCCCAATGCGGAACTCAATCCCAGGACCCTGAGACCATGACCTGAGCCGAAGGCAGACGCTTAACCTACTGAGTCACCCAGGCATCCCTAATTTTGTTTTTAATGACCTAAAATGCTTATATGGTCCCCAAGCCCAAATTATAAAACAAAGCACTTTGATGAAGGTCTAGCCTCCATTGCTCTCTCTTCCCCACTGTTTTCTTCACATCCCTGTAAATAATCATTTTTATTAGTTTTTGGCTTATCCTTGCATTGTTTCTTTTTGAAAATATCAGCAGGGCACATACAGGGACATATCCATACTCATGCACCCAAGCCAATATTCTTACCTAAGAAGAAACTTACCATACGCATTCTTCTGCATCTTATATATATTTTTTTTAAAGATGTATGTATATATGTATGTATTTGTTTATTTATTTGAAAGAGAGAGAGAGAGGACGTGCACATGTGAGCATGGAAGGGGCAGCAGTGCAGAGGGGGAGGGAAAGAATCTTAAGCAGACTCCCTGCTCAGGCAGGGCTCGACCCCAGGACCCTGTGATCAGAACCTGAGCCAAACCAAGAGTCAGATGCTTAACCAGCTGTGCCACCCAGGTGCCCCATGCATCTTGTATTTTTAATTAATAGCATATTTTATAGATTACTCCAAACATTCTTAGAAACCTTCTCCATTTTAATGGATGTACCATTATTCTATATCAGATGTTAAGGGTTTTTTAATAATTGGAAAAATAATTTTCTAATAATTTTGCAGTTTATTATTCCTAATGAGATTTTTTAATTTTTAGTCTATGACAGCTTATTTCCCATTGAAACAAAAAATTAACTCTGTGCTTTTCTGGAAACACACCATACCCCCTCCCCTCTCAAGTGCAGGATAGCTGACTCTCATGTGAAAATGTTTATGTCCACAGTGGGGGAAAAAAATGAAATACATTTCTTTAAACCAAAGCAGAAATTTGTGGTTAATATTTCTCCTTTGACGTGAACTGAAATATATCATTTACCCTTGTCTTATAGAACACAAGAAAATAAGCAGAAAATTACTGGTTTGAAGTCATAAGCACTAGGCATTTCTTGTAAGTTTTGATGGTGCTGAGAACTGGTTAAAAGGTATCACAAATTTGAAAAATAAAGGTTGTGAGTCAAAACAAGTTCACGTTTTGCATAACACATCTCCACTACCTCTGCCAATACATAAATGGCATAAATTTTGAATTCATATATGCAAAATTACTGAATACATATACACATCACATGAATATTTCAAATGAACTTGTCAACTGAAGCAGAGGTCATCAAGGACATTCCATCAAATAATTCAACAAATGTATATTTGAGCACCTATTGTGGGTCAAGCACTCTGCTAGCCACTGGAATACGAAGCTGAATTGGCTCCCTGAGCTTAACTTTTCTACTAACCTGTGAATTTTTAAAGGATTGACAAAAGACAGACATAATTTACAAATTCTGAAAATGTGCTAAGGACAACGATAATTTTTTACAAACTACATTGGAGGCAGAACAGAGGAGAAGTTTAACTGATTAATTTTGGGAAAATTTCCCAGTCAAGTGGTGGCTGGGCTGGGCTGTGAAGGATAAGTAACTGAGAGTAAGATGGGCAAAGGAATTCTTGGCAAAGGGAAAAGCAAAGAATATTACATTATCCATTAGAAAACTCTACAAATGGCCTTTCCCAGGACTCAGTACCTCTAGGGTCTCTGGGTGCTTTTCCATCCCTACAAAGGGACACCCAGACTAATTAGCCTAGAATGAGCCTGCACATAGGAATTTTTAAAAGCTCCCCAAGTAATTCAGTGTGAAACCAAGGCTGATAATCATTGCAATAGTAGATGTCTGGAACTACACAAAAAGATGTGAATCCTGCATGAATAGGTCCTTTTAGCTCCAAGATAGAGGGATGGCCTCTTTGCTTATGAAAATCCTATAACTGCTGTCTGATACTATATCCTGGGTGTAATGTTCTCAGTATTTCCCTTTCACTTTCAAATAAAAAAATGGTCACCTTTTTTTAATGCGTATTAGTCAACATTCTAAAACCGTCTGCTGTTTTGCTTGTTTTTATAAACATATAGGACCAGTGATGTTCTTAGCAGTAGTGACAAATTAGGCTTCAACTTAGGCCAAAATCCAGTGCATATAAAAGAAGACTGTCCATCATTTTGGCCACTGATGCTTAATTATGCATTTCATTAAGTAAAGTTTTTACTTTAAAAGGTTCATACTAACAATTAGTCTTCTCTCTTTTCTAATTTATGCACCTATTTCTAATTACAGTGGCACCATGTCAGCCTTAGAAAATGCATCTTAAACTCTTCAGAACAACTTGGATATTTCTGCCTACCCAAGGATATTTATCTTCCTCTTTAAGAATTAACTCGACCTTATTTTGTCTCAAATACATTTCCTGTACTTTTCTGGAATAATGACTTTTACTCCTCCAATATTTAAAAGGTAAATATAAGCATTTATATTTTGTTTTGTTTTTATTCTCATTGAAGGTGAAGCATTTCTGAATGAAAAAGGAAGGCAGGAAACCCTAAAAAATAATTTGTAATCATGAGATTTTTTTTCTAATTCTGTAACTGTGCTTATCACTGAGTGTTTGCGTCCCCCTACCAAAAAAAATCCTATGTGGAAGTCCTAATCCCCAGTGTGATGGTATTTGGAGGTGGGGCCTTTGGGAGGTAGTTAGCTTTAGATGAGGTAATGAGGGTAGAGCCCCTCTGAAGGGACTAGTGCCTTTATTAGAAGAGGAAGAGGCCAGAGCCCTCTCCCATTCCACCACCATGTGAGGACACAGAAAGAAGATGGCCACTTGCAAACCAGAAAGAAGATGGCCTCTCACAAGAAACAAAATCTGTCAGTACCTTGGTCTTGGCCTCTAGAAATATGAGAAATAAATGTTGTTTAAGCCACCCAGTCTACAGTGTTTTCTTATAGCAGCCCAAACTGACTGCGACAGACCCTCAGAAACTAAACCAAAGCCACATTAACTAGTGTCAGAAAAGTCTTCTGCCAGAAAATGTGATTACTGTCTCGGCAAAGGAATGGCCATAAACAAATTCTCTACTCTTAACAGCACCTTAAGCTGGAAGCACAGAATTCTGTGTTATCTGTAGGGGCAAGTAGGGGCAATCTATTTTTGTAGTATTAATATGGGGTTTTATTTTTTTTTTTTTAAAGATTTTATTTATTTGACAGAGATGCACAGTGAGAGAGAGGGAACACAAGCAGGGGGAGTGGGAGAGGGAGAAGCAGGCTTCCCGTGGAGCAGGGAGCCCGATGTGGGGCTCGATCCCAGGACCCTGGGATCATGACCTGAGCCGAAGGCAGACGCTTAACGACTGAGCCACCCAGGCGCCCAATATGGGGTTTTAAATATATATTATAAATTATTGCTGACTAGTAAATAAATTCCTGTTCTAGAAACTTTCAGAAAAAAAAAACCATAAACTAATCCTAACAAGGATAAAGAAATGACATTTAAACACGATCATTTAATTGTTTTTAGTTTACAATATATAACATGTGGTATTTTTTTTTTTTAAAAGATTTTATTTATTTTTCAACAGAGAGAGAGAGACAGGGAGAGAGGGAACACAAGCAGGGGGAGTGGGAGAGGGAGAAGCAGGCTTCCCGCGGAGCAGGGAGCCCGATGCGGGGCTCGATCCCAGGACCCCGGGATCATGACCTGAGCCGAAGGCAGACGCTTAACGACTGAGCCACCCAGGTGCCCTATAACATGTGGTATTATAAGTTGAAGCCACGAATGCTACTTTTAAAAAATCATCAAAATTAATTCCCTGTGAGTACTGCAAAGGACATTCTCTCACCAGGGTAAAGCAAGGGGGAAATCTGTTTTCAACTTTCTCACTCTTCATCAGGGGGGCATCTTCTTGATCCCTCCCTGACCAACTGTCAAATTCCACATGCTGTCTATGACATTCCACTCCAAGCCTGTTTGGCCCCAGTTTGCTCCTGGGCCTCCTCTCCTACATCAAAACTTAGCTCTCCTTTTTACCATCTCCTCTGATCTCAATTTTCTGGCAAGGACTTGATGAACAAATTCTTATACATACATTCATGGATGATAGTAAGTTCATTCCAAGTACATTTATGAATTTTCATAATTATCATCTAGGGCTTCTATTTTAAAATAAGTTATCCTAATGCTGAGAATTGAAGTGATATTGTTTAAAAAAAAAAAGTTCCAAAAGACCTAGTTTCAAAACTCTGCGTAACTCACTTAACCCTTCTGATCCTCAATTTTAGCAATGGCAAAATTTATATAATATCCACCCCCTTTGTTGTGAGGATTATATGAAAGGAGATAAGTAAAAGTACTTTGAAGCTTTTAATATACACATATAGAAATATTACATTTGTAAGTAAATATGTGAATTCATATGTACACATATACATGTATATAAGATGGTATTATTTATTCAATATTGTGGAGTACTGGGACCTTTTAGTCCTACCTTCTGCAACTGTCAAACAATTGAGTGACCAGTTAAAATATTAGATGAAAAAGACAAGAGAAATGACCTTTTGACAGGAAAAGATCGCTATATACCTTGGAGACTACCACTGAGATGCCCAGAGAAATGATTTTTAGAAAAATGGTCACCATTTCATAGCTTTAGCCTTCCAAGTCCAATATAGCTGAATTTGACACAGTGGGAGAATACAGAATAAAAATAGCCCTGCAGGTAATTTCATCCTATTATGTTTATTTGAAAGGAAGACTGAACTCTATGCATTTTTTTCAATGTTCTTTCTTACAGTTTTGGTGCACTGATCAGAAACAACCTAAAGCTATGTGCTGAGGGCTGTAATTTCATAGGAAGTATCGCAGTAAAAAATTTGATGGATGTGTATCCGAAAGGAGATAACCTAGGGAAGGCATCAGAAGCAAAATAAGATTGTCTTTAAGTAAACCCATTTAGGACTAGCCTATCACATCAACTCCACCACTATAAAATTATGGATTGGTCAGGAGCAGCCGAAAAGCTTGTAAGATATGCTGAGGAAACAAGTTCAGGCTAGTGTATAATCTTAAAGCTGCTGAGATAGGAAAATCACTAATTGCATTTTCTGAGTGACATTTTTTATCATCCTATCTTCTCATGAAAGACGATTTTCTGAAAATTGAAAGGGTGTTAGGATGTTGAGAAGTCAGCCAAGTAGTGATATGTTTGCCCAGAATATCATTTTCTGTTTTTGTGGGGATTGGAAGGAAGAGTTGGTTTTGATATTGTTGTTTTCCCCAGAACTCATACTATGTCTGAGGACTTATTTAGGATGGGCCTTATACACAATATTTTTTCACATGACTACTGAAGTGGATAGAAATTCATGCCAACAAGACATAAATGTCAGTGGCTCCCTTTCCTTATAATTTTTCAGAAGAGTCTTATATAAATGTACTGATGGGAACAAGCAGTAATGGGATTCCTCGGTGAGGAAAAGAACAATATAATGAATGGTGAGCTTCAGGGCAAGAACAACATCAGCAGGAGATAAAGAGAAGTTGAGCAGTGTTCAGACTGAAAAATTATTAGAGACCCAATCTCTAATCTCTGCTAATATGTTAGTGGCTGAATATGAATGTATGAATATAGTGACTGTATCATTCATGTTGTGATAACTACTCTCTTTTGTAAGATTGAAGAATCTAAATACACAAGCTCTGGTGCTAGGGAATAAATGCAATTAGAGCACTTTAATAGAATCATTTAAGGAAAGGCACTGGCCTTTTGGAAAGAGAGCTACTACTCATATCCTAAAAGCCATGAGATCACCTGGGGAGGCTGATGAACTAAGGGCCAGTGAAGTTACTGGAGAGAACAAGGGAGAAGACAAAAATGCAAGGCTAACCCACTTATAAAAGAAAAGTTTATCTCCCTCTCACCCCACTGAAGGTCATCTTTTCTACTCTTTGCCCCAGAAATGCTTGACTGTTTAAAACTCTTAAGTGTTTTTACATTATTTACAGTTACTTAACATGTATCTCTATAGCCTCATGCTACTTAAGATTAGATAAATGTTAGATTCATTTTAAACATTTATTTGATTCAGCACTAAATTTTATTTACATGGGTTAAGTCTTCATAGTTTGTTGATTATATGACAAGTTCTTAGTCCACAACATTTAAACAGGAGACAGGAATGTGTGACCTAAGCATTTAAAAATCTAAGTCACACTGACTTCCATAAACTGCAGATTTCACACTTTTCCCCCCATATTCATATTCCCTACAGTTAGTCAATCTGGGTAAGATAAAAATGTTGAAAGGATTTGGTGTTGGAGAAAAAAAGAAAGATGTAAAGATGTTCTCACACTATTAAGTAACATACTTTGTTTCTAGACAATTTATTAAAAATATATATATATATATTTGTTCAGCATCCACTACATGCCCACCTGTTCCCAAAACCTAGGCGATGCAAAGAAGAATAAGAACAGAATCCTTACTTGGCTGAAGAAATATGTATATATTTGTTTGTTTGTTTATACTTGTAGGAGAGAGTGATTATACACAAATTGTAAAAATTGTATTGAAAATATTAATTAATGGAGCGCCTGAGTGGCTCAGTCAGACTCTTGGTTTCAGCTCAGGTCAAGATCTCAGGGTAGTGGGATCAAGCCTTGCTTCAGGCTCTGGGCTAAGCAGGGAGTCTGCTGGAGATTCTCTCTCACCCTCTCCCTCTCCCTCTGCCCCTACCCCACTCTTGCACACACTCTCTATGATAAATAAATAAATCTTTAAAAAATATATATTAATAAGTAAAGTTTCCAAAAATGATTAGACAAACATAAGATGAATACCTTGCTGTACGCAGCATGAATCAGAATGAGTAACAGTGTGAAATTTTGGCAAAAATTGCTTTACTTTTCACACTGTTTTCCATTTTGCATTGTTAAAGTAACAAAGTAAATGGAGAAAGTTGGGGGGGGGGAGGTTAAAAAACCTCTGGTTTTATTTTAAGGTTAAATAATGAGTCCTAAAAGAATTATTCTGGTTCAAAATGGATGTGCATTGTGGCATTCTCAGACTTCCAAAAGCTGCCAAATGTCTGTATATTTTGACTCAGTCCATCAAAAATGAGCACAGGGAAGCCCAAAGTCAAAGTAAAGGAGTCATTTGGATGCATCTAGGAAAATGCTTTTTCCCTATCAAGCAACTATGAACCCTAACATGGAACAGTGCTAGCCTTAGAGTGACCTGTCAGTAGACTGGAACCAATGTAGGAAAACCAACTTAAAGGATCCTGTCAGGTCAGGTGGTGAAAGAAAAGCCATGGGGGGATTGAATTGGAGTTGAGGATCTAGAAGGAGATGCATGTGAGGCCCACCTCCACTGAAGAACTGGTGCTGAGAATCCCTCATGGTTTCACATACTTTTATAACAGAGCCAGAGGGAAAAAAAAAAAAGCTTTTGTAAATTGCTTCTTCCTCTGAACTATTGTTTATACTATTTGTCCCTGAGTTTATATTGCTATTTATCTTCCTGCAGCATTTCCCCAACTGTTCTATAAAACTCTCTTCGAATCTCCCAACCCCAGTGCATAATTGTTGTGTAACAGGGAAAATGTATTTTTAAACAGATTAGAGTGATTTTCTTTTGCTAACTTCTTCGCGTATGAACTTTTTCTCTTTTAATCCACAGCCAGAAGAGAGAATTGGCATTTTTACAGCAGAAATACAGCCTATATACATTCTGCTTCTGATGCCCAAAATAAAAATGTGAAGCCAAATTTTCTCTTAGCCTAACTTTATTAAGAAATTAAAGGGTTTTCTACATTTCGGA
The DNA here is from genome assembly GCF_002201575.2 of Neomonachus schauinslandi. NCBI lineage: Eukaryota > Metazoa > Chordata > Mammalia > Carnivora > Phocidae > Neomonachus > Neomonachus schauinslandi. The sequence goes on from NC_058405.1 coordinate 153,999,156, forward strand.
ACTACTCCTTTACATACACGGAGACAAGCCTGGCCAACTTGCATCAAAGTTAGGGATTGCAGTTCAAGATGGCGATGTAGGAGGATCCCGGGCTCACCGCCTCCCACAGACACACCAAATCTGCAGCTACATAAGGAACATAAGGCGTAAAAACTGTCTGAGCAACTGCTACAGATCGCGTGAACAGAGAAGGCCCACATCAAGGCAGGTAGGAGAGACTGGGACACAGCCTCACCGCACAGCAACCCAGTCGGGAGGGAACTCAAACCCGAGCTTCTCCCTGAGGAGCAAAGGGTTTGAACCCCTCATAGGGCACCCCAACTTTTAAGAGGGAGAAGAAGCCCCTAAGACATCTAGCTTTGAAAGCCCACAGAGCTTGCAACCACAAAACCCACCAGAGGACAACAATCTGAGAAACGGCTCTTAAAGGGCTCGCGCACAAGGACTCACCTGCCAGGGGCCCAGCGCAGAGGCAGCGGGTCCAGAAGTGCCGGAACTCTGTGCGAATGAGGCTCGGTTGCTAATCTTCAAGCATCGGCCTGAGGGGCAGGCATCTCATTTCTCACACCTCTAGAGGCCTGCTGGCTGGCGGGCACCACCTTCGCACTCTTCCTCTGCAGGCGCCATCTTGTTTTTGCTTTTTTTTTTTCTTTAATGCTTGGCTTACCCGCCCCTCCTCCCCCCCAGCAGGCGCCTTCTCTACGCTCTCCCAGTACCCAGAGCACCAGTATCTCCCTGAAGGGAGTTGCTACACACGTCTGATGCCCCGGTTTTTGCAGCTATGGACCAGCAGATGCCCCTTGATCGCCTGACTCTGGAGGCCAGAGGGCCTTGGGATTCTGGGTCCCAAGGCACTGTAACAATGAGACGATTCTTGGCAGACCGCTACCCCCAGGGCACTGCACAGACAGCAAACTAAAACACACTGAGTCTTTCTGTGATTGAGGCCTTTTTGCTTGTCCCGGAGCTTCGGCCTGAGCGGCAGGCTTTAGGTTTGGCACACACCTAAGGGCCAATGGAGGTGCTCTCCAGGAATATAGGCAAGTGAACTTGGTCTTTGCACTCTCCCCCTGCCTTACTCCAGTTGGCTGGTACCTCCCTGAAAGGAGCTTACGCCCTTGTATGGTGCCCCGATTTTTGCAGCTACACCATGGGACATTTATTTCTACATTACCTGGCTCTGGTGGTCAATGGTGCTTCCAAAATAGTAAGAATAAGAGTAAGAATAAGAGGCATTCAGAGAGAGTAAGATGGTGTGAGGGTTATTTGGGTCCTAGAGGAAAGATGTATTCCCTTTATTCCCCGGGGTCTCAACCAATGGGAATAAGTGTACAAGAGGAAAGCATCTAACTTGTGTTATCCTTGCCCACCTTATCCAGCATGGCAAGGCAGAGGTAGGACAGCAATGACTAATGGCAGTATCTATTCTAGATCAATGTGATAATTAATATGTGACAACCTGGATAGGCTATGGTGCCCAGTTATTTGGTCAAACACCAGTGAGATGCTGCTGTAAAGGTTTTTTCAGATGTGATTAACATCTAAATGAGAAGACTTTAAGTAAAGCTGATGACCTTCCATAATATGGGTAGATTTCCTCCAAACCTTTGAAAGGCTTAAGAGAAAAGACTGAGGTCCCCTGATGAGAAACCGTTCTGCCTCCAGATGGTCTTCAGTCTCAAGACTATATCAACTCTTCCCTGGGTCTCCAGACTGTCGGCCTGCCTTGCAGATTTTGGACTTGCCAGCCCCCACAATCATGTGAGTATATAAATATGCAATATACATCCTATTGGTTATATTTCTGTGGAAAATCCTGACTAATATAGTAGATAAGTCTAAAATGGCACCCTGAGCCTGCATTGCCTGAAGATGTCATGCAGGAACCCAGCAGTTCCTGGGTGGAGAACAGCAGAACACCTGAAACAAGGTGTCAGGAGGAGGGGGCTGCCGAATATAGGAACTTCATGACCAAAGTAAGGGGCAGCAGCCATGGATTTCAGCAGCAGCTACCCAAGTGACTCCAAAAAGAGCAAGTCACACCTCAGAAGGTGCCAGCTCCCAGACCCCAAGGGCCAGCACAGACTAACCATACCACAAAAAAATTTAGGGAGGATACTAAGAAGAGCATATGATCCAGTTGACATCCCCAGCCCTCCATAGGATCACATCAGTGTCTTACTGAGCAATCTTCCTGAGAAGAGGCAACATAAGAGAGTAGGATAACAGCCCTGACGTAAAACTTGTAGTTTGAATTCACTGGGTACATGATGAAATACATGGAGCTAACCCAAAATAGACCATATTAAACCCAAACCTACCTTTATTGCCAAGATTCATTCCAGGAGAGGTGATGTCAGCAGCATGGCAGAATAGGAGGTTCCCACTCATATTCTCCCTTAGCAACAATAATCTGGTAGCCATCTACAGGCAAAAGTGCCTTTGCACTTTGGAGGTTTGCTCTTGTGAGAGTTTAGGAATCCAGATAAGAGATGGCAAAACCCCAGTGGAGTCCAAGACCAAAGAGAGTCATTTTGAGAAAGCAGGCAGGTGCCCAGGGAGCAGGCTGTCCAACAAAGGTCCCAGTACAGACAGAGAAACAGCACTGTCCCTCTGTGGTCTTGGCTGCTCTCCCATTTGGCCTTGGTCCTGCCACCAGCACCATCTGCTAAGGGACCCTGGAAGAGTCATACCTACCCTTGCCTCCAGTAATAGGTCCCTCTGTACTCAGTCTGACTGTGAACCCTGAAGTGTCCCATAACCCAGCTCCAGGCCCTTTCAGCTCTGATCCAGGAGTGTTCCTGCTTGCCACAGATGGGCTGGCAGACAAACCTGTCAGTGCCCATTGAAGGCGAGCCTGCTGCCTTTGGTCCCACCATGAATCCTGAAATGGTGCTGTGACTTGGCTCCAGACCCTTTCAGGGAGCAGTCCTGACCACATAGGGACCCAGCAGATGACATGCTCTTCTGTGCCCCCAAAGTCAGGCCCACTGACATCTATCCAACTGTGGATCCTGAATCAGCCCTGTGACCCCACTCCAACTTTACTCAGTCATAGTCTGAAGGTAGTCTTGCACACCAACAAACCCAGAAAGGTGCCCACCGATCCATTCTCCTGGAGGGAGTCCTACATACCTCAGTCCCAACTGACGACCGTGAAGCAGCCTTATGACTTGGGTGCGGCCCCTCTCGGCTGCAATCCAGGGCAAATCCTAACTACCTAGTGACCTACCCAGTGATTCATCAGAAGCCCTACCACATACTCTGTGGGAGCAACCCCATCTGTGCACCTGACAGTCCTGCCATCTGTGGACCCAATTGAAGAACTTGAAGTGGAGCCTTATTTTAGCACCACCCTACTAACCAAGGTCATGGAGGCAGTCCTGTCGACCCAGGGACCAGGGTGGACACCTGCCAAAGCCCCTGGTAACAGAAGCACAATTGCTGGATTGTATAGTAAAGGTATATTTAGTTTAGTAAGAAACTGCCAACTGTCTTTCAAAGTGGCTTTAAAAATGCATTCGTTCAAAGCAATAAATAAGATTCCTATTCTTCCACATCTTCACCAGCATTTGGTATTGCCAACATTCTGGATTTTGGTTATTCTAATGAGTGTATAGTGGTATCTCATTGTTATTTTAATTTGCAATTCCTTAACAGCTTATGATATTGAACATCTTTTCATATGTTTATTTGCCATCTGTGTATCTTCTTTGGTGAGGTGTCTGCTCAGCTTTTGTGTTTTAAGAATGTGCTCTTCTGCTCATTTTTTCAAACTTTAAATATGAAGGGACAAATTCACTTACCTTTATAATAACCTCAAAATAGAATTCCTTCCTGGATTTCTAGTATTTCCATCCTGAGATGGGAGTGAAAAATCAGAGTTATTTAATTGGGGAAAAAAAGAACAGATCACTCACTCATAATCTTCTCTGAAGAAAACAAAGAAAAAATAGAACTGATATTTTTCTCAGGGAGGAACACAGACAGCATTATACCTGAAAATAATAATAATGCACACTGTCCAGCTAGCCTGGAACATTTGCCACTTGACTTCCATTGTCCTGATTTCACCTCTAAAACACTGACAGGACACAGTGGTTATCACCATCCCACTCTGGGTGATAAATCTGAAAGTCTAGGCTATTTTTGAATTGTCACTTTAGTTTTATGAGCTATGCCCTTACTTGTTTTGAATGCCCTTGTTTTTAATTCTTATCAATTTTATGGCCAAGTAAAACAGGGATCAAATTTACTACACAAGCCCTGATTAATGAAATTACCCAAACAACTATTACCATGGACTGAAAATACTGTTACTTTCTAATAACTAATACATTTTCAAATAGATAGCAAGTCAGGATATTTATTTTCTGAAAATGTGTTATATCAAAAGATAAAGTGCCATGGGGAAAAATCAAAAGCACCTTATTAAACCAAGTTTTGGCATGAGTATGGTTTAGAATATGAAAGTGGTTGTTGGGGCGCCTGGGTGGCTCAGTCGTTAAGCATCTGCCTTCGGCTCAGGTCATGATCCCAGGGTCCTGGGATCAAGCCCCGCATTGGGCTCCCTGCTCCGTGGGACGCCTGCTTCTCCCTCTCCCACTCCCCCTGCTTGTGTTCCCTCTCTCGCTGTGTCTCTGTCAAATAAATAAAATCTTTAAAAAAAAAGTGGTTGTTAATGGGTCTCAAGCAGTTTATAATTGCTTTATAGGAATGACTATTAAGGACACTAAAAGTATCATAACTTAAAAAAAAGAAAAGAAAGAGACATAAATATAGGTCATGGTCAAAATATCCTTAGACATCAATAATTTAGATAAAAATCAGACTTTACTTTCTAATACATTTTCATTTATTGGACCAAATATTATATGTAATGATTCAGGTTAAAATCCTATATTCTTTTAACCGTTTAACATTTATGATTAATATATATGTACTTTATGCTCTAATAGAATCTCTGACTATGTTTTAAAACTCTTGTTTGGAAGTAAGTATTCACATAATGATAGTTATATCAAATTATATCATCAAAGATAAAATGAATAAATTTAGGGGCAGATAAAATTCTGAAACAACAACAAAACCACCAATCAGTAAGAAATAATTAAAAATCAGAAATATCTAAAAAAAATCAGAAATATCTAGTCATCATGAATCATTAAATAAGTGGAAGTTCTAGAATATTTTTGGAACTGGAAGCAACTCAGAAGGTCATTTGATCCATCTATCATATTTGGATAAGTCTATAATGAGAATTATGCTGGGCAAATAGTTGTCAATTGTTCTTCTAAAGATTCCTGGAACATTCTCTGACCATCCATTACAGCACCAACATTTATTAATAACATTCTAGAATGTCTTCGTTCTCTTTGCCTGAATTCTCTCCTGCTTTTTCCTCTGCTTTACATTTTGAAGGAATTGCAAATAATTTCCCAAAAGCTAGCATAGCATTGATCAAACATCAGTCCAACCAGCATTTTTACCTAAATTAAATAGAAAATACCAGTGTGCTGGGTAAACAGAAATAACTGATTCTTGAAATTTGTTTCAGTTATCCATATGTATATGTGTGGATATTCATTTATATACAAGTATGTGCCTGTCAAGATAAAAATATAATTTTTACTAAGTATAATGGTTAGAAATTTTTTAAAAAACACAAATTTCTATTAGGACATCAAGAATCATTCCTTAGGAGTGCCTGGGTGGCTCAGTTGGTTAGGTGTTTGGCTTCGGCTCAGGTCATGATCCCAGGGTCCTGGGATCGAGTTCCGCATCGGGCTCCCTGCTCTGCAAGGAGTCTGCTTCTCCCTCTCCCACTCCCCCTGCTTGTGTTCCCTCTCTCTCTGTGTCTCTCTCTGTCAAATAAATAAATAAATACTTTTTTTAAAAAAAAGAATTATTCTTTAGTATTTTTTATTCTCAGTATAGGTGAAGAGTATTTTCTGGCTATATATTTTCCACTTTGACTAATAAAATTTTTTTTGTTCACACAATTATTCTCCTTGTTGATTGCCCAATTTTGCTTTGGGGAAACTCATGAAATATTTTCTTAAACACTATTTTTTCACTAAATTATATAAAACCTAGAATTGTGACTCTTGAAAAATGAGAATAATTTAAAACCTTTGATGTATGATTTGTGACATGACTTCTATATTTAGCCTTCATGAGAGAACAGATCACAATGGATGTATAAATAAGCAAATGTAAATTGTTATTAGAACTGATATAGCTAGGAAGTATTTTTCTGTGTGTGGTACAATTGAAACATCAATTATGTTACAATAAATATCATTCCTTTGACATGTAATACAAAAAGTCATTTAAGAAAGAATTTTTCCACACTAATTTGGCACAGTTTCTCATTACTAGAGGCAGAAATAAAAAAACTTTGGTTTAATTTCAAACATTGTTAATATGAATCTTTCCTAAAATAAAAACTAAAATGGTGAAAAGGAATGTGATATTATAAAACACAAAGCTTTTTCTTGAGATTTTTTTTTCTTCTTTTTCTTTTTAAATCAACTTTATTCAGATATAATAGACCTAAAACACCATACATTTTAAAATGTACAGTCTGATGAGTTTTGATAACCTATATACCCATGCAACCACCACCCTTTCCAGTCAATCTTTTCTCAACCATACTGTATGAATCAATGTTACTGAAATTCATTTTTACTGTTCTGTGTGGTTTGTTTCTTTTCATTGCTGAATAGTATTCTATTCTATCAATGTATTGCAATTTGTTTATCTACTCATCTACTGATAAACATTTGGGTTGTTTCTAACTTTGGGTTATTCTGAATAAAACTGCTATAAATAGAGGCACCGCTCAGTCAGTTAAACATCTGCCTTTGGCTCAGGTCATGATCCTGGGGTCCTGGGATCAAGCCCTACATCAGGCTCCCTGCTTGTGGGGAGGCTACCTCTCCCTCTCCTCCCCACTCTTGCTCTCTCTAGCTATCTCTCTCTCAAATAAAAAATAATAATAAATAAAAATTTTTAAAAACTGCTATAAATATTTATCTTTTTATGAATATATACAGGGAGATTTATTATAAGGAATTGGGTCATGTGATTATGAAGTCTGAGAAATCCAAGATCTGTAGTCAGCAAGCTGGAGACCCCAGAGAGCCAATAGTTCCAGTCCAAAGGCCAGCAGACTCGAGACCCAAGAAGAACCAATGTTTTAGTCTGAGTCTGAAGGCAGAAAAAGACCAACGTCCCAGCTGAACCAGACAGAAGGAGTTCCCTCTTTTTTTTTTCTATTTTATTTTATTATGTTATGTTAGTCACCATTCATTACATCATTAGTTTTTGATGTGGTGTTCCATGATTCATTGTTTGTGCATAACACCCAGTGCTCCATGCAGAACGTGCCCTCTTTAATACCCATCACCAGGCTAACCCATCCCCCCGCCCCCCTCCCCTACAAAACCCTCAGTTTGTTTCTCAGAGTCCATAGTCTCTCATGGTTCGTCTCCCCCACGGAGTTCCCTCTTACTTAAACTTTTTACTCAGTCTTTTTGATTAAAGTCTTCAGTTGTTTGGTGAGGCACATCCACATTAGGGAGGAAAATCTGCTTTACTTAGTCAGTAGATACAATGTTAATCTCATCCAGAAACACCCTTACAGACAACCCAAAATAATATTTAGCCAAATGTCTATGCACCCTGTGGTCCATCCAAGTGGACACATAAAATTAACCATCACAGGTATTCTGTGAGTAATCTGATACCTCATAACATACTCTAAACACCAAAAGTAATTCCTGTACTACAACAGCACTAAGACTTGTGACAAGAAAGTAAGACAAACCAGGGATGGAAGGAGGGAGAAGAGAGGAAACATAAAAATGGAATCAAGAAAGCATGTAAACAAGGTGAGGGTTTATCAATTTGATGTGCGTGTTTAAGTTCAGTTTATATAAGATGCCGTTGGAGAGACTACCGAAGATGTTTCCTTGCTGTGCAAGTGCACTCCTTTTAACAGTACATTCCAAAACACCCTTTGGACACCTACCTTGTGGCTTAGGACTCTAAAATCACAAAGTCCACTCACTTCAATTATTTGCCCAATATTCACCTTCTTCATCCCAAGCAAAGGAACACCTTCCATGTAGCCAGCTCCATTTGGAGGAGCTAAGAGGTAAGTGGAAAAATTATCCTGAAAACATATACTCACAAAATCCTGAAAAGTTGGTTTGCTTAAAACTCCTCTTTAGGATGATATTGAGAAGAAATGTCCCCACTTCCCATCCTCCATTCCCCCAGTGTTTATAGGCAATAAAAGTGGGATCTGGACTGATGCCTTTTAGAGAGAGGACCTCTGGCCTTTGTACACTTGACCATCAGCCATGAAAATGTCCTCTGAATTAATTCTGGTTTCTTGTGGGGGTAAGAACTTCTTAAAGACCGTTTTATTGGTTTATTAGACACTAATGTTGTAACCCAACATATTTTCCTTTGCTCAGGACAAAGCCTTCATAAATATTTCCTTCAGGGTGGGTAGGGGGAAGTGAAGGGACAGTTTCGTTGTAAAGAAGGTGTGAGTAATGCTCTAAGTTCCAGTTTCCCATGCTGGGACTGTATTTGCCATTCCTTGGACATGCGTTCAAAGACAGGTTTTCCAATCTGGGAATTTTATGTTTTTAGTATTAAAGGGAAATTCACAAGTTTCAAATATTTGCCATGATTCTCTTCATGTTTGAAAGCATGTACCGCTCTCCGGTATGTGCACTTGAACATTTCAGAAGAGTTTCATTCTTTCAGGCACTTAGGCTTATAAATCTAAGTATCTAATTTTGTTAATGGGGTTTTCCATACCCCAAAATTTTGCTACAAATGGGTACCTATGTGCCAAGAACTGTTCAAAGTGCTCGATAATTTTCATTGTTAACTCATTTAATCTTCATAACAACACAGAGGTTGATTACCATTATCATCCTTATTTGACACCTGTCTGTGGCGTAGACAGGGATGAGGTACTTACACAAGTTTGCACAGCTAAAACGTGAAAGAGCCGGAAATCAGACACAGCTTTGATTGGGCTCCAGTATCCATGTTCTTAAACCTTGTGCTATGCTGCCTCTCCACAGAGTGGTCTATTTTCTCTTCTTGAAGTGGATTAATTTCTGAAGTTAAAAATGAGGTTAATCTAAGATATTACATCTAGTTAAGTGATACAGAATTTGAGAAGGGCATTACACTGATACCTTCATATGTTTCTTATTGTACCATTATAGGGAAATCTTGTTTTCCCAAAGTAAAGTAGATATACTACCATTTAGATGCTACAATTTGTAAATATATTAATCAATGATTTTTTCAAAGTCTAGAAATGGCATCAAGCAAACATTAACATTTAAAAATGTAATACCAAAAAGTATCTAATTTCAGTGATTTTCAGATTTTTTTTTCTGTTCAAAATTTATCATAGGGGGCGCCTGGGTGGCTCAGTTGGTTAAACCTCTGACTCTTGGTTTCAGCTCAGGTTATGATCTCAGGATCATGAGGTCGAGCCCCATATCAGGCTCCGTGCTGGGCATGGAGTCTGCTTGGGATTCTCTCTCTCCCTCTCCCTCCTCCCCTCACTGCCATGCTCTCTCTCTCTCTCTCCCTCTCTTTCTCTCTCTCTCTCAAATAAATAGTCTTTATAAATAAATAAATAAATAATAAAAATTTATCATAGAATTTTATATCCCCAAAATGACCAATTCTCACATGATTAGACAGGAAACCATCTTACACTTAGCTAGTAACTGTCATTCATTTTGTGTCTTCTTCTGACTTTAGTTAAGAGAAAACATCTGGTTACCATTCTTTATATGTAATAAATCATATATGTGAAGTTGGTAATTAAGCTTCCCCTGAACACTTAGTAACTATGATTCTTGAAAACTTCTTTATAAACTCCCAAGCCTTTAATCAGTTAATTCATTATGCATCTTTGCCAAGTTCTCTTTATTTTTTCATGTCTCTTAAATTGTTGAGATTCAAACTGGACACATCCTATAATTTATTATTAAAATATGTCTATCATCATATCACTCCATCTTGGAAGCACAGGTCTGGGAGTCAGAAGATTTAGTATCTACTTCGCCTTTTCCAGTTTATTAGCCATTTTGAGTTACACAGGTCATCTGACTCATCTGCATCCCAGTGTGCTTACATGTACATAGTAGCAACTTGACTAGAAGATTTTTACTGTTTCAAGATGGTATGCTTCTATGATTTTCTCCAGTGAAACAATAATTTTTAATGAATATCTTTGTATATCTAACTTTTTTGCACTCTCTCTTGCCAGATTTTTTTTTCTTTACAAATCAAATTATCCTTCATTCATCCCAAGGGAGCTTCATTATATTTATTTTTCAAGTGGTCAAAGTCATTCAGAATTCTATTTTCTATAAGGTAAGTGATTCATCCACTTAAAATATCAGTTCTTCAATGCCAGTATGCAGTATCTAGGAAAAAACTCAGAACATTTTTGTGTGTGTTAGATCAGTTTCGGGAATTTATGTAAGATAAACTAGCATGTTTACACCTAGTCTCATAAAAGAAGAGTTTAACAAGATAAAAATAGGTCAAAAGGTGAGATTAACCAATCATTACTGTTCCTCCATTTTTTCCTCTTCCAATCATATTTATTTAACACCTCCATTTACTGTGCTAGGTGCTATGCCAAGAAAGCACAACAGATGTATTTCTTGTCTTTGAAGAACTCACATCTTAAAATAGGTATTACTGAAGTGCGAAAAAAGGGTAAGAAATAGATTTAAAATATGCAGAGAATAAGTGACTCTTTCAAAGTATATGTAATTTTACCAATATGTTCTAGTTGAAACATTGCTGTAAAAGGCTCTTTATCATCAAATCTGACCTCATGACTTGGGTAACAGCTTCTCCTTTGCTCATCTTCATATGACTTTTAGGAAGGATCTTATAGAAAAGAAACAAATATTGTCTTTTTTATTTTCCCACTAGTGTTTTTTTCACACCTGTCTCTTCCTCCTTTTTTCCCCCCTCCCCTTTTCACTGCTCCCCAATCCGCCTGGTCTCACTCCCTACACAGTACCTCCTCCAGTTTAGGTACTTCTTGTAAAGTTAGCCCCATACTTTCCTTGGAACCTGGGTCCCCAAAATTAGTCTCAACTTTTTATTGAAATTACTCTCAAATTATTCCTTCCTAAGAAATAATTTAAAGGGTTCCTGAGAAATAATGATGATGATAAATCAAGTGTAGCTTCTTTTTATAAAGAGGCTTAGAATCTCCGGTAGAGGGAGTGTAAGTAATCCTTGCTGGAGTGAGGTGTGTATATTCTTGACTTGTGGCCACATTGTTGGAGAAGGTCAAGAGAACTCTAAAGGAAGAACTGGAAAATTTCTGGTAGGACTGAAATAGGGAGAGATAAGACTTAGAAATATTTCAGCAATATTTGAGAATATGCAGAATGTTCTAAGGAGTAGATGTGGAGGAAAGGAATAGTAGAATAAGCAGTCTGGTCATATCCTTATATTCTAATTTGTAACTATAGATAAGGAATTAGTGAAGAAGAGCGACAGCAAGAGAAGAATTTTAGTGAGAGTGGTTTGATGGCTAAAATGATGAATTACTAGCTCACTCCTGATAAAACATATAAACACCCACAGTCTTCATTCCTTTGTAAAATGTGGCCAGTGGTGCTCTCCTACTGAGGGAATGTCAAAAATAACAATAAAAATTATTGAAAAGTTAACAATAGAAAAAATCCTTTAAATAATAACTTTTCTTTCCTGAATTTATTCAAAGCTTCATTCAACTATTCTACAATTTATTTTACCATGCCATTTTTTATTCTAACAGAATACAGCTATCCTGTTTGAAAATCTAAGAGAATTTTTCCCTTTGTCAATTGAAACATATCACTAATGTTTATAAAATTCAAATAGTGATCATATGATGTAGAATAAGATTTGTGCTTTTTTCTTTTTCAAAAATAATAATATACAAGAGAAAGATTGGAAATGAAAGTGACAGTGAATAAAAACATGGTAATGGGGAGATGCTGAATCAGGTGAGCCAGAATATTTAACATAAACCAAATCATTTAAAATTTATTTTACAGAAACAGATGCATTTAAATTACTATTTAGGTGCTCTTACACATTACTGTTTAAAGGGTAGGGTTTAAATTCACTGCTCATTTAGTTACGGCTCAGTTGGTAAGCGTGTTAATGAACAAGGTAGAGTTTGAACCATTTATTTAGGACATGCAAATACTTTCAAGCAAGGAAGAAGGTTCTTCCCTCTGCGGGACTCCTCTGTAGGAAAATACTGATTTTATGTTGATTCTCATGACAGTGTTAGAGTCTATAAAAGTTTAAAATTAATGCTTGATGGGATTGGTATATGCAGTAGAAATAAAATTCAGTGCAGTTTTATTCACAGCCTTTTTATTTTTTGCTTGGGAGTTTTAAAAATGCTTCTAGAAGAGGTGAATGTTTTATTGATTAGCTAACCCTACAATTTTTTGCTATGTATAAATAATTGCTAGGTGTTTCAGCAAATTCGAGTTGTAAAAGTGACTGAAGTCAACATTATTTGGTAAATTACTATAATTCCTTACTAAACATTTTTAACATTTCAATTAACTATTTTTTCCTTCCCTAAGTACTAAGCAATAAAGTAACTGTGCAGTTAGAAATCATTTTGTCATGCCTGAACATTACCATTTCACAAAGGGCAATCATTTTTGGATACATAAGCTGTCAGTAAAATAATTTTATTTACTTTTAATTGATGCTTAAGCCTCTTTAAGACCATCATTAACAAACCTTCTTTAATGATTAGCCAGGAAATGTCTTCAAATAATTAGCGAATTTCTGGCACAAGCAGAACACCTTGGTCCTACAGCAGTAGAGGGTGGAAGAACCTTTGAGAAGGCCCACCAAAAGACAATTCTAGGCCAGATATTCCCAATGCTCACAGAGGATGAATATCTGGAGCCATTTAATAAGACTTCCATTGGGGGGGCGCCTGGGTGGCTCAGTCGTTAAGTATCTGCCTTCGGCTCGGGTCATGATCCCGGGGTCCTGGGATCCCGGGGTCCTGGGATCGAGCCCCGCATCGGGCTCCCTGCTCCGCGGGAAGCCTGCTTCTCCCTCTCCTATTCCCCCTGCTTGTATTCCCTCTCTTGCTGTGTCTCTCTCTGTCAAATAAATAAATAAAATCTTTAAAAAAAAAAATAAGACTTCCATGGGGAGGAGGAAAGAATGCTCTTTAGTATCGTCATCATTTTATAATCAGCAGAGGTAGGTTTGAAACATTCTTCTTTCCTATGTGTAAATATGGAACATCTGTGGGAGCAAATGCCTGTACCAACTATGCAAACAAAAACAGAACGATTCCCATTTTGAAATCTCTTTCCTGGGATGGTTAGGGATGAGAAATAGAAGATCAGATCCTATTAGGGCATTTTAAGGTGGTATTTACAGTTGCTGCAGAAGATAATCAGGTTTGCCTATTGTTTCAAGACAATGATCTTAATTGATAATTTTCTCACTGTCCCCAAGCAGAAGATTCACCTATGCAGAGGGAGGCAGGTTGATGGAATACTTCTAGCAAAAAGATAATGTTATTGTCTGCACAGTTCAACGTCTCCATGATGATGATAGACCAGGAAGTAATTTGAAAAGGACAAATTCTACTCCCCTAATGTTGTCTGCTAAAGTAGTTAAGATTGCTATTCCCGATTACTTTTAAAAACTCACAGGCCAACTTTATACAAGTAATAATTAGAATATTTCAGGTCGATTTGGCTCACAACAATTCTTTTTTTGTTATCACAATCTTAGACTAACTCTCCTAATCATACCAAGTTAATTTAGACTAAATGATTGAAAACAATGGAGGAGAGTAATAACTATAGCATTTAAAATAATTTGGGTTTTTATTCCTCTCTGGTGTTTGTAATACTTTTCAGTAGACCAATGAACACACCACACTTTGAGGTTAGAAATTTTATGCAGTACATAATAAGTCCACAAAAGAATCCAAAATCAGCAAATGGTCTTTGATTTTTCTGGTTGAGAACAGAACATATTTTTAAATTATAACTTCCAATTTTAACTATCATAAATAAGTCCACCCTGATTCCATTTACCTATAGTACAAAACAAATTTCCTAATTTGGGGCATTTAACAGATAATTATTGAGGACTCCTTTGACCCCTGTCAGAGAAGTGATTTTTCAAAACATTTTAGGAGTAACATGCCATAAAAATTGCATGCTGTGAACCTTATTTAGTATGTTCTATTGGGAAAATATCAAGCCAATTGTATATTTTTAAACCTGTATGTCTCGAGGAATGGGGCTATACTGTGTTTGAATTTAATTTAAATGTTACTTATAAAGCAGTAGTTTTTTTTTTTTTAAGATTTTTATTTATTTGACAGAGAGAGATACAGCGAGAGAGAGAACACAAGCAGGGGGAGTGGGAGAGGGAGAAGCAGGCTTCCCGCCGAGCAGGGAGCCCGATGCGGGGCTCGATCCCAGGACCCTGAGATCATGACCTGAGCCGAAGGCAGACGCTTAACGACTGAGCCACCCAGGCACCCCAAAGCAGTAGTATTTTAATACATTGAAGAAAACCCTATGGTTATTGGCAAGAAACTAGAACTGACTTATAAAAAGTAGAGCAGAAATTTTTTAGATTAATCACCAATATTTTAAGCTGTGATGAAAGAATGACACACCACTATTGATACATTAGAGTGATGGTGATACTGTATGAAATGAAAAGCCTTAGATTGTTTTGAAAATTTTACTGGGTCTGTTAGACTGGAAAGCTGCTGATAATAGATTATATTAATTATTCTAGAACTTTCCAGCAAATGAGATTATTACTGTTCTCAACCCAAACTGTCCTGTCAATTCTACATTTTTAAACCTTATTTTCTATATAATATACAGGCATGCTTCAGAGACACTGCAGGTTCAGCTCCAGATCATGGCATTAAAGCAAATATTGCAATAAAACAAATCAAATGAATTTTTTGGCTTCCTGGCGCATATAAAAGTTATGTTTATACTATACTGTAGTCTATTAACTGTGCAATAGCAGTATGTCTAAAAAACAATCTACATACCTTAATTTAAAAATACTTTATTGCTTAAAATGCAAATCATCATCTGAGTTTCCATCAAGTCATCCTACTTTTGCTAGCGGAAAGTCTTGCCTTGATGTTGATGGCTGCATACCATGATGTTTAATAACATTTTGCCCACAGAACTTCTTTCAAAATTGAAGTCAGTCCTCTCAAACCTTGCCACTGCTTCATCAAATAAGTTTATGTAATATTCTAAATCCTTTGTTGTTGTATCAACATCTTCACCAGTAGATTCCATCTCAAGAAACCACTTTCTTTGCTCATCCGTAAGAAGCAACTCCTCATCCATTCAAGTTTTGTCATGAGATTGCAGCAATTCAATCCCATCTTCAGGCTCTGCTTCTAATTCTACTTCTCTTACTATTTCCAGCACATCAGCAGTTACCTCCTCCACTGAAGTCTTGAACCCCTCAAAGTCATCCATGAGGATTGGCATCAACTTTTTTCAAACTCTTATTAATGTTGATACTATGACCTCTTCCCACTTGCTGCAAATCATGAATATTCTTAATGGCATCTCGAATGGTGAATCCTTTCCAGATGGTTTTCCATTTACTTTGCCCAGATTCATTTGAGGAATCACTATTAATGGCAGCTATAGGTATATATATTTCTTAAATAATAGGACTTGAAATTTGAAATTACTCCTTGACCCATGGGCTGCAGAATGAATGTTGTGTTAGCAGGAATGAAAACAACATTAATCTCATTGCACACCTCCATCAGAGCCCTTGGGTGAACAGATACATTGTCAATGAGCAGTAATATTTTGAAAGGAATCTTTTTCTTTCTGGGCAGTAGGTCTCAACAGTGTACTTGAAATATTCAATAAACCATGTTATAAATGGATGTGTTGACATTCAGGCATTGTTGTTCCATTTATAGAGCACAGGCAGAGTAGATTTAGCATAATTCTTATGGGTCCTAGGATTGTTGGAATGGTCAATGAGCATTGGCTTCAACTTGAACTTACCAGTTGTCTTAAGCTCTAACAAGAGAGTCGGCCTGTCCTTTGAAGTTTTGAAGCCAGGCATTGACTTTTCCTCTCTAGTTTTGAGAATTCTAGATGGCATCTCTTCCAATAGAAGACTGTTTCATCCACATTGAACATCTGTTTAGTGTAGCCACCTTCATTAATGATCTTAATTAGATCTGGAGAACTTGCTTCAGCACTTGCTGCTTTACCTTGCACTTTTATGTTATGGAGATGGCTTCTGTCCTTAAACCTCAGGAACCAAACTCTGCTAGCTTCCAACTTTTCTTCTGCAGCTTCCTCACCTCTCTCAGCCTTCAGAAAATTGAAGAGTGAGGGTCTTGCTCTGGGGTAGGCTTTGGTTTAGGAAAATATTTTGGCTGGTTTCATCTTCCATCCAGACCACTAAAACTTTCTCCATATCAGCAATAAGGCTGTTTCACTTTCTTATCATTCATATGTTCACCGGAGTAGCACTTCCAATTTTTTTCAAGAACATTTTCTTTGCATTCACAACTTCGCTGGCTGGTGCAAGAGGCCTAGCTTTCAGGCTGTCTTGGCTTTTGACATGACTTCCTCACTAAGCTTAATCATTTCTAGCTTTTTACTTAAAGTGAGAGATTTTCCTTTCACTTGAACACTTAGAGGTCATTGTAGGTTCTTAATCAGCCTAATTTCAATATTGTTGTGTCTCAGGGAATTGGGAGGCCTGGGGAGAGGGAGAGAGATGGGGGAAGAGCCAGAACACACACATTTACCCATTAAGTTCACTGTCTTATATGAATGCAGTTCATGATGCCCCAAAACAATTACAATGGTAACATCAAAGATCACTGAATGCAGGTCACCATAACAAATACAATAATAATGAAAAAAAAAATTTTTTTAAGATTTTATTCATTTATTTGAGAGAGACAATGAGATAGAGCACATGAGAGGGGGGAGGGTCAGAGGGAGAAGCAGACTCCCTGCTGAGCAGGGAGCCTGATGCAGGACTCGATCCTGGGACTCCAGGATCATAACCTGAGCCGAAGGCAGTCACTTAACCAACTGAGCCACCCAGGCGCCCCAATAATGAAAATTTTTAAATATTGTGAGAATTACCAAAATGTGACACAGAGACACGAAATGAGCAAATGCTGTTGGAAAAATGGTGCTGATACAGGTTGCTACAGACCTTCAATTTGTAAAGAATGTAATGTCTGTGAAGCACAATAAAGCAAAGTATGATAAAATGAGGCATGCCTGTATATAAAATTCAAAATGGTATTCACTATATTCATCAAAATGCATTGAATGTTTTTACTAAATACAAAAAGGATTGTAAAAACATGGATTTTTTTTTCTGCATGTTCATATTGTCCTTAAAATTACATTTTCCTTCATCTCTGCACTCTGTAATTTGAGAATGTGGGGGAAATTGGTCTTATAATGCTTAATACTTTTCATTTGGGTTTATGAGTGCAGAATCTAACTCATCAAAAGTATATTATGTAGGTCTGATTAGCTCCCTTGCAAATGTCCTTTGGAATGCATATCACATACTTTGCATGCAATTAGAAATTAAAATATGGATGGATATAGGGAAAACTGAGATGGTATCCTTGACTATGCTTACAGAATTCCAAAATTGAAATGGAAACATGTTTTCATAATTACCATTTATTTTAGCTTCATGTCAATCTCTGCCTGGATTACTCCTTTATAAATAATCTTACAGATAAAAACTTTAACAATAAAATTAGATGCAATGGGGGATATGAAACAAAGTAAGCTATGAATTCTGTTCTTGAGAAGCTAATAGTTTAATATAGGAGATAAGATATGCAAATAACTATAAAACAGAGATAATTGGTGATCTGAGGGGAATCACTAGGATAATTTAGTGAAGAAGAAAATGACTTCAGAGGACATGGTGGAGGAATATGGCAGATGAGTTTTGGGAATGAGTCTGGTAGAAATAATCAGAAGATGAGAAAAGCAAGGAAGTTCACAGTTCACAGTTACTAATAATGAGGACTGATCACAGTATAAAATCATTGGGACTGGGTGCTGCAGCTGCTGCTAGAACAGGGCAGAGGAGACCTGGAGGCTGTGATTCTGCTTCCAGCCCCTGTCACAGGCTGGTTCATTCTCAGCTCTTCCACGTTCGCCTTTCCATATTTCAAGAGCTAACTCAGAATGTTGTGCATATTGAAGGTGACTAAGGGACTCCTTGCAATTTATTTTCTCCTTGTACTATTCCATCTTTAATGAACAGAATAACACATCAGGGAGGTTCATTTCTCACAATGTTCATTTCACACTTGGAACCAAACTCCAAGGCCACATCCAAGAATGCATTCCTGGATGTAGAGCAAAGGAGGGCTGTGCAGGCGATGATGACAGGGGAAGTGGTTTGTCAGATGGGGCACCCTGGAGCCAAGCCAGCACCAGGAGACCTTCAGGTCATTGGGGATTCCTAGGCCCTTTGCTCCTGAAGGATTATTGTCGGCCTCACATCCTCTGTAAATGCCAACAAGGATAATTGCTTGCGGGAAAATTAACTTGGTTAAATTAAAAACTGCTCTTTGCCCATATATTAAAGATTCTGGAAACTCATTTTTCCATATTTTGCTTGTTTGTTTGTTTCTGGGCAGCCTGATTACAAGCTAGAAGCTGTATTTTTTTACATTATTCATTGCTGAATATTGGGTAAGTACAAAAGATTGAGATGGTTGGGTTGGGTAGGCTGCTTCAAATGTGTAGGTGATGGGGTGAACTGCATTCCTGAGCTTTTTAAGGCAATTATTAACAAGCGCAAGGTGGCCAACACAGGTGAAATTTATCTCATTAATTTTAATTGGGGAAAGTCATCTTTACTTCCTTTACCTAAAGCCCACACTTCATTCCATGGTTTAATTATGTTATTAATGCACCTCACCAAAAACACAGTTCATCTCTTCTGGATCTCCTAATAAGCGTCTTACAACAGTTCTTCCAAAACTTCCCCACCGTTTCCAAGCCTTCATTTCTCCACACTCATTCCCAACAAATGAGCTCACTAGTTTTTTATGAAGGAGCTAAAAGTTATTTAGTATAAACTCCCTCATCTGTTGTCTTCTCAGGTTTGATTTCTCTACTAGCATGTCTCTTCCCTTGATGTCGTCTCAGAGAAAGAGGTGTTTCCTTTCGAGGCTTAGCACTGGGTCTGGGCTTCATGATTTTCTAAGTGTGGCCTGAGGAGCAGAAGCATCTGCATCACCTGGGAGCTCATTCAAAATGCAGAATTTCAGGGCCTGTGCTGGAACTAAGAATCAAGATCTAGATATTAGAAAGATCCCAGAGGCTTTGTGCACATATTCTCATTTTGTTTCAGATCCTAGTAGGTCCTACATCTCCCAGACTATTTTCCTTTAATTATGTACTTCCACCATAATTCATCATTGTAACATATCTTCTTCTCTCTTGCCTTTTTAAATGTTTATAATTTCTTTTTTCTATCTTGTCAAGCAAGTCCTTCTCTTCCCACCACTTCTCACTTAAATTATACTTTCCAAAACTTCTTAGCATATTCTTACCTCATTGTCCTGGTTCTTATATCTTTCATGATGACTCCTGACATTTTACTTCTACACGTACCCTTGAAAGTGACCAATGACCTTCAGTTCCATAATCCAACAATCGAGACTTAGTCTGCATGCCTTTACATTTTTGTAGAATGTGGCATTGCTCAGCAATTTGTTGAAACTTTCTCCTCCAGCTTCCATGACACCAGGCTTTGCCCAAGCTTCTAATGCATGGTTCTGGCTTGTTTTTCTTTCCTCTCAGCTCTGGTTGAAGAACTGGCATGGGAAAATCCTTAGCTATAAATATGAGACACCTTAATCATAAGAAATCCCCCCTTCCTTTAGAATTGGGGTGGCATTATTGCAGCATTCAAGGGAAAATCAAAGTGAAATACAGAACTTGAAAACGTATTTGTTCAAAAGAAAAGGGAAGAAGAAGACTTATGGAAAAGTCCTGGGGACTAAAAGTGCTACAGTTCCTCAGTAGATTTTTTTTCAGATGCCACCTTCTAAGAGAGGCAATAAGTGAGCTGAACAGCTTTTAGACTTTTTTCTCCTGTTATGGGGATTTGGGTATTATAATTATTCCTCTGATGCGAAGCCTCTTGGCTGAGTTCTCACTCTTCCCCCAACTTGGTAGAAACAACTTTAGAAATCAGGAAAAAAATTCATCAATACAGGATGTTAGGAAAAAAAATAGACCCAGAATTCTATTCTGCCCTCTCAAAGATAACCACATTTAACGCTTAAGGTTTATCTTTCTAAATTTTCGTTCATACATAGATAAATAGATGGATGGATGTGTATTGTGTGTGTGTGTGTGTGTATAAACCTAAACTTCTTTTTTTACTATTTGTCTGCAAAGAATGAAAGCTCCTTTTTTTCAGTTACTTCTGTAGCATGCCTCAAGTTTCTATGTAAAAGTATATATATCCACATCAATTTTAATTGTCAGTATTATGACAATTAAAGTGAGCAGCTATGGTATAACTTATCTGGATAATTATTATTCTTTTCTGTTTTGCTCCTTTAAACAATGTTTAAGTGAGCATTTATGTACAGATACCTTTATTTGTTTATCATACTGCTTCATTATGATAAATTCCCAAAAGTAGAATTTTTATGTCAAGGGCTATGCATATTTCAATTGTGAACATATATTGCCAAATTGCCCACTAATCTGTAGGCCTTTCACAGTACAGATGAGTGTTATTTCTCATTATGTGCAGGACCAGGATTAAAGTCATATAAAACTCAGAGCTGAATCCTGCCTTTATTTAAAATTTTGACATTTTGTTCATCATAGATAAATGTTATTTATTCTGATTATTGATTTTTTTTGTTCATGAAGCAAGTAACTTGTCTCACCATAGTCCCACCCCGAATACTGAGACTGACATTTTTTAAAAAGCCGGTATGGTTGGTATGAAATGATGGTTATTACTTTAGTTTGCATTTCTAAAATTTCTAGTAAGGGTAAGAAATCTTTCATATTTAATGATAATTTATATTTTTTCCTCTAGATTGGTTGTTTGTGTTCTTTGCCAACTTTTTATGGAATACTGTCTTTTGTATTTTGATTTGTAAAAACTCTCTTTATCATATACATTGTAATAATTTCCCCAGGTTTTTTTTCAAAGCTTTTTCACATGATTTTTTCCTACATAGAAGTTTGAAAATTTTTTGTAGGTATGATGTGAATGCAAAGACTGTTTGAAATGGAAAACTAACCTTTTACTTTTCCTCCCTTTCTTCAATTTTTTTTTCCTAAGAGAGTTGGAAGACCACTCTTCCTTGCACTGAAGGAAATGTTAACTTTTTTGCAACTATTATTATTTGAGTGTTTTGAAATGCACTGCCAAATTCTGTTATAGCAGAAAAAGAGGAAGGACAGGTAGGAGAGAAGAAGCAGAGTGGAGTTCAAGAGTAGAGTGGGGGTTTCTCCACCACTACAAAGAGATTTTTGGAGGAGACAAGCTCTGATTTCAGAGCTGCCTTGGCCTTCATGCTGGGGAGGTGGCAGGATTCCAGAGATGGTTGACTGTGCATCAGGTAGAGACAGCTAGGTCCCCAAGTCCCTGTGTGACACAGAAGCCAGAGAGAGCTACCCAACTTCAAGGACCAAACACAGACTTGGATATTGAGAAAGGCACCATGAGAAATTCCCTGGAAAATAAAAGCATCGACATTTGCATCCCATTATCCCCTTTCAACCCACCTAATTTTCTAACTACCACATAAGCCTCTCTGATTTTGATGCAACCTTGAGGAAGAGAAGGCATCAGCTGTAATAAGGTTGGAATTTCCTGATAAACTGCTAGAAGGTTGAAATTAAAGGAAACAAAGTCTTGTTGACTATATATTCAAGTTTGAAGTCTGAGATTCACATTTGCTAAATGATTAGATTAAAAATCTTTTCTTATATATATTTTTGTTTTGATATAATGCTAAGCATAGGCTTTCCCATTCCAGGAAAATTTTTTAACTGTCCTAGAATTTTTCTAGCATGTTAATGGTTTCGTTTTTATTTTTAAATCTTTAATTCATCTCTAGTTCATTTTGGTGTGTTTGTGTATAGTAGGAACGTAATTTTAAAATCATTTCCAAAATGGTTGGGTGGTTTAATTATCATCTCAACCATACATAAAATTCCCAATGGTATAAATTGGATGTCCTGTGAGTGTTAAGCCAGAACTTGTTCTTTCTTTTCCCCTTTCTTATAATTTGTCAGTCTAATCTCTTTAAATTTCCTTCAGCTTACTCCCTTTCAGTTTACTCCACCTTGCAGCCAAAGTGATCTCGCTAAAAGACAAATCTGCTCATGCTATATAGGTGCTGACAAATATTTGAAGGGCTGTGTTGTGTAAGAGGAATCTGCTCTGTCAGGCACAACCAGGTAGGAATTTTCTGGTAGGAAAATTTGGTGTAAATTTAAATTGTCAAACAGTGAAGTATCCTGTAATATAAGGAAGTGGATTCTTGGGTTCTCTTGCCTGTGAACGTATTTCAGATTGTATGAGTACTCTGACAAGAATGCTGTGGGGGAGTCTGGATGGCTCAATCAGCTGGGCGTCTGACTTCGATTCAGGTCATGATCTCAGGGTCCTGGGATTGAGTCCCACATGGGGCTCCCCACTCAGCGGGAGTCTGCTTGTCTCTTACCCTCTGCCCCTCCCCCAGCTTGGGTTCTCTCTCTTTCTCTCTCTCTCTCAAATAAATAAATAAAAAACCCCCTCAAAAAAAAAAATGCTGTGGAGAGATTCCTTCATAGGTAGAAAGTTGGAACAGATGATTTCCAGATTCCAGTTGTGCCAAATGTGTGGGGTTCGATAGAACTGGAACTCAAATAGTAACAAATTAAGGATAAAGTTGGTTGTTAAGATATCTTCAGTTGAAACATATCAACTTTTCCATTAAGCGTTATTTGTTCTATTCAGTTCTATTAAGTGCTATTTCTATTAGTGATTTTTAAATAATGGAACTGAATTTTCTGAATATCTAACATACTTATTTATAACTATATTTGTTCCCTTTACTATTGGTGTAGTGTTTTATTGCAAAACAACATTCTTATGAAATGTCAATCTATATTCTCTATCTCTGTTTTGGTATTTAATTAATTGTGATGACTTAAATATATTAAAACATATTAACCAGAATTTGATCTAAGCATAACTCATTAAAGTGATTTCTTTCTTTTAGTATGGAGTAATGTTATTGCACCATAGTTTTGATAAAAAAAAAATGGGAAAAAGTTTATTATACTTTTTAGCAATATCCATCAGCTCAACACTGATTATCATATGAAATAGGGGCAAGGAGACTATCAGAACTTCATGGTCGAGTGATTTAGTCTCTGAACCACAATCTAGTTAAGAGTAGAGCCGCAGGGTTACTAATACATTAGGACTAAGGTCACAGAAGGGAATCAGGTGCCTTATGCCTTGACTTGATTATTATTAAATGTTTCCCTTCAGGAACATTACATTAATTTTCCATTTCAGAAAGAAAATTACTTTTGCAATAGTTAGAACAGGGCACTAACCTAGGTTCCTCCAAAATCTGGATATTTGCCAACTGCCTTGAGATATTCTTGATAGATAATTTCCTCCCAGCCTCCTCAATGCATGCACTAGGTTCTAATTGTCTAGTAGGTGGGAAATATAATTTTGTGCTAAATTAATTTCCACAGATGCTATTTGGAATACCTATGTGATGTAACCAGTAATTCACAGGGGGCTATTTTCCTGGATAAATGCTTTAAATATATGGTGGCTTTGTAGTTCTGCATCTTTACTCAAAAAATGTTTTTAGTAACGTTTCTCTATTTTTTATTTTTTAAATGTATAAGATCAAATGTGATAGAGCTTAGCAAGTAGAGGAAGGGCACATGGAAAAATAATAGCTCATCCAATCAGGAGATGTTTGAGGTTCTACTTATACTTTACTCTCTCAAAACTTTTTCTCTCTCAAGGGTAGCATACTTATTTGTATTGTGTGCACATCTACTTAATAAATTTTCTAGATTGTGTAAAGAAGAATTAACACTTGTCAGAACATTTGAGACTTTGAAAAATTTACTTTATTTGGAATCTATATAACACTTTGGTGTTTTGATAATATTTGGGACTGCTTCCAAGAATACTATATTCTTTGTACCACTATATATGTGGTGCAAATTGTTAATTTATTCCCTTTTTTTCACTAGAGAACATCCCAAATACTACTTTATTATGAGATAAGAATATAGCACCTTAGGAGGCACCTGGGTGGCTCAGTTGGTTAAGCATCTGACTTCAACTCAGGTCATGATCTCAGGGTCCTGGGATGGAGCCTGGTGTCAGGCTCAAGGCTCTGACACATAGTCTCCCTCTGCCCCTCCCCCTGCTTGTGCTCTCTCTTTCTCAAATAAAATCTTAAAAAAAAAAAAAAAGAATATAGTACCTTAGAATTATCTGTACACTACCTAAAATCATAAAATTTTATGTTCTTTCTCTCCAGGTATACTCTATGCTGTGGATAATTCAAACAGCATTGGTCATAAGACAGGGTCATGTTTCCATTCAATCTCTGTTTTTCGAAAGTAGCAAATGCTTTAGCATTAGGTTTGCCCAAACCCAACCCAATAAATTAAACTCTTCTTGAGTGTATTTCAATCCTAGTGTATCAATTACCTATTGCTTTGTGACAAATCACCTAAAAACTCAGTGGCTTCAAATAACCACTACTTACTATTTATTACAATTCTGTAGGTTGACTAGGAGTGTCTTCTGGAAATCTCAGCTAGGATGGCTAAACTTCTTTCTCCATACTCTAGGAAACAGAACTGGGGTGCATCAAAGATTGGCTTCTCCACATGGCAGCTGGATTCAAAAATGTGAAATTGGTGGAGGTGAGTCTTCTTGATGCCCTGGCTTGGCAGTCATTCCAAAGTCACTTTTCCTGCATTTTCTTGGCTAAAGAAAGTCACCAGGCCAGCTCAAATTCAAGATGGAGAAGTAGACTCTATCTCTTTCTTGACTGGATGAGTGGCAATATCCCTTCCTAGGATGGGAGAAATTTTTTACCATATTTTGCAATCTATCACCTCTGGGAAATAATGAAGTGACCATGGGTGCAATCTGATCAATCACCATAACTAAGTCAAAATCCCAAGAAACCAGAAAGTATAAAAAGCTCATACAAGGGCGCCTGGGTGGCTCAGTTGGTTAAGCGACTGCCTTCGGCTCAGGTCATGATCCTGGAGTCCCTGGATCGAGTCCCGCATCAGGCTCCCTGCTCGGCAGGGAGTATGCTTCTCCCTCTGACCCTCCCGACCCTCCCCCCTCTCATGCTCTCTCTCTCTCAGTCTCTCTCTCAAATAAATAAATAAAATCTTTAAAAAAAAAAAAAAGCTCATACAACCCAAGTAAACAAAAATTTTTAACTTGCAAAATTTAAATAGACACTATATATATATATATATATATATATATATATATATATATATATATAT